>NC_071258.1:33206202-33296202 GCF_023375685.1 Ictalurus furcatus | reverse complement strand
CCAAACTAAACAAAAAAACAAAACACGACTCTCAAAACGTGTTAATGGGATCATGTGATCAAAGCTAAGCCCCTTTCCCCATCCCTCAGCTAAAGCTTCCTACGTCCAGCATCGGGAGACGCTACACTGGAAGCAAAAGCACCAAGGCCTTATGGGTAAACCAAAAACAAACAAAAACAAACAAAACAAAAACACAAAATATGGTTAAATGTGCAAATGATGCTCCCCTTCTCACACACTCGCACAGAAGCAGACACAAATATACTTTCTCAAGGTCGACGCAAAAGAAAAATATGCAGCATGTGTTAGTTCTGTTCTTCACATCCCTGAAGGAGAAAAACAAAAACAAAAAAAAAACAAGACCAGAAAACGAGAAAAGGACAAAAGAACCAGGCACAAAGTCTAGGAAGCTCGACCACACCGGGAGAAGCTCCTTCACAGCACGTTTCGCAGATCTCAAAATAATAATAATAAAATAAAATTAAAAAAAAAAAAGAAAAGTCATCAGTGGCAGTTCTTTAAGTGCCCTTAATGTCAACCAGCTCTATTTGGCAAATCAAGATAATTGGTCACGTGAGTTAGTAATGCAGAAGGATATGAGGTGAATAAAGCTGATGTGGAGAATGAAAGCAGAAAATAGTAGTGATGAGAAACTCATACTAGAAAGAGAGAGAGAGAGAGAGAGAGAGAGAGAGAGAGAGAGAGAGAGAGTGTGTATGTGTGTGTGTGATTTCCAGGGATGCATGAATACCGATACTAGCATCGGCATCGTCCTACGATACAAGTAACCTGCGCGAACATATTAATAATGTTTAAACAGTGTCTTTAATAGTGAGCGCTCTCTATTAAACGCACCGTTTAAACGGCATCACGTCTTACACGTGAAACTCGGCGAGAGGAGTTCATTGGCAGCAGAACGCCACATCGACAGACATATACACAGCTAAATAAAACGTTCCGCGACGCCCTGATTACTTAACACTAAAGTTAACTCTTTTTTTTCCTTATGAATTTTATCGACGCATCCCTAGTTTATTTCTGTAAGCCTCAAAGCCTTGACCGCCGAATATATGAGACACAGACGACTAATCGCTGAAATAATAAACAAATAACCAGCTTAATAATAATAATTATAATAATAATAATAATAATAATAATAACAAGCCCCAGAAAATGAGGCTGTGTCGAAGAAGCGGCTTCGTGCGTGTGTGTGTGTGTGTGTGTGTGTGTTAATCACAGTACTGGCTGCTGTTGTAGGGAATGTCATGTTCTCTGAGGGTGGAGAGCTTGTTGGTGAGTTTGGAAACATGGCCATGGAAGGATGAAGGAATAGGAAGGGGAGGAGGAAGTCCAGAAAAAGAGAGAGAGAGAGAGGGAGAGAGAGAAATGGAGGAGGAGGAGAGCCCAGAGAGTCCATCGCTCTTCTCTACTCCCACTCTGTGGTTCCCGGAGGTTTGGACGTGAGGTCGTACATCACTCTGGAGATGCCCGGGATCTTCTTAATTTCGCTCACCATCTTCAGCACCACCTGCAGGGCGACAGGAGGAGAGTGAACTACAGGCTTGCTGTACAAAGGCAATAATGTGTGCGTGTGTGTGTATATATAAAGTACGAGTCTTTAATCATTAGTAAATAATTCCCATTCTGACATTATTTTAATGCATTTCCTGCAGGTTTATAGTAAAATACCCTTGCAAATGATCGGTTCATAACTAGAAGACACATTTAAAAGGGGCATTAGGTAAGATGTCAGAATTTTGCAAGATGAGCTCTCTGAACAGTTAAATAAGATTCAAAGCGCTGCTCCTCGAGCACGTGGACGAAGCTCCTCCCGCAGAACCTGTGGTGCTTCGACTAGAATCGGTGTGCGAACTAGAGTTCGCGTTAGCGAGGACCGCCATGACATCACTTTCAAGCGCATCTTGCTCAAAAGCAGCTAGAGTTGTAGCGTTGCAGGCTCTATAAACGACTATTCGATGTCGTTATCGTTTTCTAAATAATTTTCCCCACATTATTTGTAAGAAAAAATAATAATAATAAGTTGACACTACTGCACCTTCAACTATTAAACGATGTTCTTTTGACTTGATCGAACCGGTTCTGGTGATTGTCTTAACTGTCTATTTATTTAACTAACCATCAAATTCTGTATCATGAAACGGGAGCGCATGAGATCTGTAGTAATACAGATATCTACAACAACAACAACAACAACAACAACAACTTAGGCTGGGTGTGTGTGCTAATCCCAGAACTGGCTGCTGTTGTAGGGAACGTTCTGTTCTGTTCTGTTCCCCGAGGGTGAGGAGCTTGTGTCTAAATAATGGCGAGTTATTTTAGTGTCCGTCAAAATCATTCCCACTGTCATTGATTTACAGCGGGAGGGAAAAAATAAATAAATAAATAAAGTTCACCGTGCGAGTTGGACTAATCGCGACCCACAATCTGATGCGAGCGTGACATCATCCAATAGGACGAGATGAGCTATCGCGAAACAGGTGACCGTGTTCTAGAATATCTCCCTGCTTGTCAGATAAGAACTACTGACCAGAAACGAGAACCGAATAAAAATCAATAACGTGAAAAGAGAGGACGCAACACTCGCCTCCTCGGGGATGTGATTATCCGGCGTGGCGGCGATGCCCGTCATGAAGTCGCTGGTGATGAAGGTTCTGACGACGACGGAGCGCCTGCAGGACGGCTGCTTCTGCAGCGGGTCACGGTCGAAATGCAGCGGCACGAGGATGACGGGCATCTGACTGATCTTACCCGAGTAGCCTGTAACATCAGACACACACCGACGTTACGGTCACACGCGGTTAACCAAGATGTGATCTTTTAATGCGTTTCATGTTTTAGGGATTCATCGTCGTGTAGTTATTATTTTCCCCAATAGTACACTCTCAGGTATTTTATTCCTTACATAGTGGTGGAGCAGAAGAAAATAAATAAATAAATAAATATTTTCAGCCATTATTAAGATTTAAATGTTATAAACAGGTACGATGCCTTCACAATTGTGACATAAAAACACACACACTAGTTTTACAATTATACAGAACAATATAAAGTCTCGGTATACTTGGAGATCATAGCGTCTCTTACCCGACTCCCTGAGGATGGAGTGGGCCACGAAGTCGGCCTGTCTGAGCGTGCTCAGTACGCCTGTGGTCAGGAAAGTGGGAGTGATGTCTGTGGGAGGTTCCTTTACGTGCGACCCGAAAACATACACGACTCTGAAGAAGAGAAAGACGAGTACGAGTCGTTGTAGATGAACACCACACACTCACTAAAGGATACAGCGCTGAATAAATAAAAAAGTGTTGCTATAAACAACCGCGCGCGTATTCAGTTTGAAAGAAGAAGAAAAAAAAAAAAAAAAAAACAACAGAGTTGGGAATTAGGAGTTTTTTTCCAGATGCGTGTGCTGAAAGTGAGATTACCTGTTGATGGTGTGACAGATGCGAGGGATGAGTCTGGCCAGGAACATGAGCGATTCCCAGTGAGGAGCTTCTTTACTGGTCACCCCACATACGTAGCTGTACGACCGCGAGTCACCCTGTACACCACAGCGAACATCAACGGGGAGCAAATACTTTCAGCTAACGTAGGCAACGTAAAACACGGGCGGAATATCAATCACGACGCATTAGGAGCGGCGTGATTTATTAGCTATAGTACGTTCACGTGCATAAATACTGTACACTGACTGGACAGATCATCTTAAACCTTGTCTTTCTTTGTTTAAGTTTTCCCCATTCACGTTCTTCTCCTGTACTCTGGACGTACAGCACACGTGACCAGAAATGCTCTGAAAAGTAGGAGTACACGTGACTAAAATGCTCCGATGAAGCAGATTTTTCCCCAGCGTTCCTCACTGTATTAAATCTCATCGTATTTATAACAACACTAATAAATTAAAAATGAGATAATGGATTGAAGTAAGATGTTTATTTTTTTTTACTTATTATTTTTTGAAATGAGACGAGCAGAAGGTTTGGATAGACATTAGGGTGCGTTCATGCACATTTTAAGACCAAATTAAAAAAATAATTAAATTATTTACGGTCACTACATACGGCTAACACTGGTTTGGTGACTGACGGTGTTCTTGAATTAATTTGATGGACGGAAATGACTTTTTACACCTACATTACTTTACAAAACCGTACCAGCTTCTGTTAAACTCTGAACTATTCTGGTTTGCACTCGATGTACTCATCACACAGGAAAACACACACACACACACACACACACACACACACACACACACACACACTCACAGGAAGGAAAAACAAAACAAAACAAAACAAAACAAACTGGATGACAGTGATTCACTTTCAGCTGCCTAAAGATTTTCTCCCTCCCGTATGAGTAAGAATAAAATTAGCAGTCTGTGGTGCTGGGACAGGAAGTGTGGAAGGGGAGGAAGAAGAGGAGGAGGAGGAGGAGGAGGAGATCTCGTCCAGCGTTCAAGTTGGAATAAAGCGCGAGGGTCAGTCTAGGGAGGCTAAAATCTGGAGTTTAATCGTCAACGAAGAATATGAAAAGTCCACACACACAACGTATAAAGACATAAAAAAGTCATTGTTAGCAAGCTGCTACACTTATAACAGGAAGGGCTGTTAAAGAAAAATAATCAACTTCAGGGTGGTAAGAGTAAGTCTACGTCATCACACCAGCCCGCGGTTAATTAACTCATCTGTGGGATTTCTTACAGACAAACATGTCAATTAATATCACCGACTACGAGGAGAAACAAACCAACAACGCTGACGTTTCACTCAACTCACCGGACCACCCACTAGGGTTTCACCACCACCACAGCAGAGGAAACGCTCTTCCATTGGCTGTTTGCTTGCTGCACAAGTCTGGCTTTACGCAGAGCTGTTTTCCGAGCTGGAACCGTATGAAGTGACTGATTTTGGCGCATACCCGAATAAATGGAGCTTCTGTTGGCCTTTCGAGCTGGCATGCAGAAGTAAACACCGTCTGAGGCGCAGCGCTTAGTCAGCTCGATACTGTCGGCTGCTTCATCTCGCTCGCTCGGTTCGAGTTAAATGTCAAGATCAAAAGCGCTAAACTACTCCTGGTATATCAGCCGTGTCCCGCTTTCGAGCTGAAAAAGGCTTCACGTGTCTACTCATCATTCACACACTCGAAAAAAGGTGAAAGCGCTTTCTCAGCCAGGAAGATTAGGAATAGAACACCTACAACCGTGCGAACGCGAGGCCGCGTGAAGTCGATTTAATGCTTATAACATAATCCGTAATTATACGGACCCTGTGCACACCCTCACACAATCCTCCTGGAGGAAGGAGAGAAGACAGAAATGCAGACGGAGAGAGACTAAAATAGACTCCGAACAGCGCGTCACGACGTCTGGGTTTAACCACAGTCTCTGGGGCGACTGGATAAAAACACACAAACGTCTGGAAATGGACAGAGCTACTCAGCGAGCCAGCGGCACACGACAGACCGTAACGCTGGAGCACGACGAAACAGAGACCAGCAATTTACAGGGGAAAAAAAAACAAGCCTAACCATCTAACACATGCCAGGACAATGGACACATCAGAAAAGTCATCTCTATACAAAACATACTGTAGCCTATTTATAAGTCTTGGGTCTTTCACGTAATATTAGCAGTATAGTAATAGCAGTAGTATATTAATAGTAATAGCAGTAGTATAGTATAGTAATATAGTATAGTAATAGTAATAGCAGTAGTATAGTATAGTAATAGTAACAGTAGAAGTATAGTAGTAGTATAGCAACAGTAGTATAGTAATAGTAGTAGTAGTAGTAGTATAGTAATAGCAATAGTATAGTAACAATAGTAAATAATACTAGTATAATAACAGTAGTATAGTAATACTAGTATAGTAACAGTAGTAGTAGTAACTAATATAGTAGCAGTAGCATAGTAACAGTAACATAGTAATAGTAGTAGTAGTATAGTAACAGTAGTATAGTAATACTAGTATAGTAACAGTAGTATAGTAATAGTCGTAATAGTATAGTAATAGTCGTAACAGTAGTAACAGTAGTATAGTAATACTAGTATAGTAACAGTAGTATAGTAATAGTCGTAACAGTAGTATAGTAACAGTAGTATAGTAATACTAGTATAGTAACAGTAGTATAGTAATAGTCGTAACAGTAGTATAGTAACAGTAGTATAGTAATACTAGTATAGTAACAGTAGTATAGTAATAGTCGTAACAGTAGTATAGTAACAGTAGTATAGTAACAGTAGTATAGTAATAGTCGTAATAGTAGTATAGTAACAGTAGTATAGTAATAGTCGTAATAGTAGTATAGTAACAGTAGTATAGTAACAGTAGTACAGTAATAGTCGTAATAGTAGTATAGTAACAGTAGTATAGTAATAGTCGTAATAGTAGTATAGTAACAGTAGTATAGTAACAGTAGTACAGTAATAGTCGTAATAGTAGTATAGTAACAGTAGTATAGTAACAGTAGTACAGTAATAGTCGTAACAGTAGTATAGTAACAGTAGTATAGTAATACTAGTATAGTAACAGTAGTATAGTAATAGTCGTAACAGTAGTATAGTAACAGTAGTATAGTAATACTAGTATAGTAACAGTAGTATAGTAATAGTCGTAATAGTAGTATAGTAACAGTAGTATAGTAATAGTCGTAATAGTAGTATAGTAACAGTAGTATAGTAATAGTCGTAATACTAGTGTAGTAACAGTAGTATAGTAATAGTCATAACAGTAGTATAGTAACAGTAGTATAGTAATAGTCATAACAGTAGTATAGTAACAGTAGTATAGTAATAGTATAGTAATACTAGAGTAGTAACAGTAGAATAGTAATAATATTAGTAGCAATAATACTATACTACTACTATTACTACTAACAGAAGTAAGTTAATAGTAATTATATTACTATTATGATGATTATTATTATTACTCCACTGAGTTGATAACAGCACCACAAAGCATATTTTTTGTTCAGTTCACTGTTTTTACTCAAACCTCCAAAGCTGGTAGAGGACTCACCTGGACACCGACGGTTTTAATTGGCAGCAGGAAGGCATTTAGTGAATGAAGGCTGGTGATTTGCATCAGCTTCTCCTCTTCCTCGTCCGATATGCACGACTTCACTCTCTGCAGCAGTGTGTGCGGCTGCGCCGGAACAAACGGCTTACGTTATTAACATAATACGGTAATGAAGTCAGTTAGGCGTGCATCCTAATTAGCGTAATTATCATTAGGAAAAACGCGGCATATTGAGGCTGGATATTAAGAGGACAAGCTGTGGGTTTTTTTTTTTAATTTTAATTTCTCCCCTCTTACCAACTTCCTCAAGAGACAAAAAGAGAGGGTGGTGAAGGAACCGTTGTTTCCAGGTGAACTAACCTGCATGTCCCGAAGTGTTTTAATCCTCAGATTAAATATTGTGATCATAATGTGCAGCAATACAACGACAAGATTCCACTTCTGTAAATAAGTTCAAGCAAACAAACAAACAAAAAAAAACCTCCTGTTACCTTCTTAACGCTGGCGGAGAAGTCTGTGATGATTTTTAGGATGTTGTTGGTTTCGGCAAAGTCTTTGCAAACGTACGGTTCATCAGCGCAGATCACTCTGATGGCCAAACCGGGACCTGGAGGATAAACGCAAAAAAAAAAAAAGTGCACCATCAATATTTACCAGGTTCTAAAGCTGGACATCGATCTACTCCCATCATCGAGAGTACAGAAAGATATTGAAAGGAGCTGTAGAGGTTCCTCCAGCTGGAACTCACCGGGGAAAGGGTGTCGGGAGACGATCTCCTCTGGGAGCCCGAGCTCTCGGCCCAGCGCTCGCACCTCGTCTTTGTGGAAATCTTTCAGTGGCTCGATTACCTTCCCCTGGTGGCCGGACCACGGAGACAGAAAAGACACAGAGAGGAGCCGTCTTGAACACGTTTGCTAACAGTGCATTAATGCCTGCTCTTGTTCTTTGCTAACATAAACACATGAATCACGTTAATATAGAATATATAAATATATATCATTGGGAATAAGCTGGGAACAAATGCAACTTATGTCGTAAAACATAAAACAGAACCCGAGGGGGTTTAACGTCACGCCGTACCTCGTCTCGGAGCTTGCGGATGAGCTCGGTGTCGTTGTGGTGAGTTTTGATGACGTCAGCCTTGCCGCTGGCCAAGTGAGACGCGCTCTCGATCAGGTCGGGTCTGAGCGTGCCCTGCGCCAGATACACGTCCTCCGGCTTCAGGTTCATCTCGCCGATCACCTCGTTCGCCACCTGGACACCAAACAGGGATGAGAATACAGAAGGTGAATTCTGTCTAATCTAGGAAGACGCACAATGGCATTAAAAAGATTATATATATACATATATATATAATATTTCATGGAATTAATATCAGAAAAGGCAGACGAGCTGATTTCGAGTCGCGGCCTTTAGTTTTGCTCAACTAAAGAGCATCGGCGTTTACATTTAGATCTAGAATGTCAATTTTCCTCCAGAAATGTCACATTATTGTTGTATCATTTACACCAAAGCGCTAGTGAACTCCTGATTGGTCACCTGAAGGTGTTGATTAAATTTCTATACCAGCAGCTCTATCAGCCGCAAATCACAGGTTTATATCCAACGCGCTCGTTCGAATACTTTACTGTTTCTATAGCAACACACTCATAAAAGGGATTTTATTTATAGGAAAATAATCAGTACCTCAGCTCCATGTCGGTCATGTTTTATTGCTTACGTATGATACGTGATATTAATTATTATAATATCGTAAATAGCACTAGAGTACTACGACACTAAAATACAAAACACAATGACCTGACTTTCACACACCTTGACAAAGGTGTCGCCGATGATCTTTCTCTTCTCCTCGGGGTTGGTGGTCATGTTGAGGGTCTTGCTGATGCGTTTCCTGGGTGTGCGATCCTCCTCGGAGATGGGCAGCGTCGTGGTGCCGTTGTAGAACGTGTGCGCTGCGTTTACAACTGCACAGAAACCGTGACAACTAGTTATTACACTTCTATGACAGAATAATTACCAATACAATATTACAATAATTACCTATAATAATAATAATAATAATAGATTAAGAGTAAATAACTTAGGGTACCTTTGAGTTTAATGCCGAGTTTGGTGAGTGCCTCCTCCACGCTCTGGCTCTCCCTCTTCCTCATGAAGCCGTTGTCGATGTGGACGGCGATCACTTGGTCCTGGTTTAGAGCTTTATTCAGCAGGGCTGTACACACTGTGGAATCGACGCCGCCGCTTAACAACACCTACACACACGCACACACACACACTTCGTCATGCCATTTTACATCACCGGTTTACTTCCATATTACTGATTACGATTGAATTCTCAATTCTGATTGGTCAATAGCTACTGATTGGGTTTCTCTAGTCACAGCTCATTCACAGGGACGTACACAGCAAACGTTCCACGTAATCCAAGACTAATAATAAACAAAATGAAAGAAAACGCGTCATCCGGCAAGACAAAGGGAACGTGTTGCTGTTGCACAAGCTGAATCAAACGTTCAACGGTAACGCCTCTTCATCACACCGCCGCCACGTTGCTGCTCATTTCCCTAGAATCATATTCCCTACAGATTATATCTATTCTTTACTTAACAAAACTCTAAAACACACGTTCCTCCCTCACACATGCCCGAGTCGGTACATTTCTCAGCGCGAGACAAAAACGGCTGAACGCTGTAACCCGCCGCGTTAGTCGCAGGCCACGTAGACTGTGGGTACGCCGTTAACCTGAGTAACGACCCACATAAACATGTTAAATAGCTCACAAGGCACAGCTTCAGGGATTCGGGGAGGGAAAAAAAGGATCTGGATCCAATAAAGACCTCTGCGTATTCACTAGAGGACAGGCCCAATTTATGGAGGCTTAAAAGAGGCAATCACCTAGCTTCAGAAAAGACCAGATTAATAGGTGGTTTTAATTACTTGCCCCCCCCCCAAACACACACACACACACACACACACAGCTGAGCTCTGCCTCGAGTCCATGGAATATTCAGAAATAAGAGGAATTAGAAAAATTAGCCTGTAAATAATTTCCACATGCGAGCAGGAAACCACATGCATTTAAATGAAGACCATTAGAAACAATAAGGCCCTTGCAGATCACACACACATACACACACACTTTTCTTTAAGCACGCTACTGCAGAATTTGGCTCCAAACCTAATATTATGCACCTAGTTTAGTTAATTGGGTGTTTGTGAGTGTCTAAGTAAAAAATAAATAAATAAATGAAACTAAGAAGGTGAACAATGTGTTAAATAATCCTTAAGATTAATTTTTTATTTTTTGGTGCAATCATGAAAAAAATAAACAGCATATATATGACATTTCGGTTGTTCCACCGAACCCTCGTCTCCAGCTATCAGGAGTGTACATGCCCACATACTGCACTTCTCCCCCTCACCAGCACTTTGGACTTGTCCACTTTCTCCCGGATCTCGCGTATGCAGCCCATCTGCCGGTTCTGCACGGTGAAGTTGCTGGTGCAACCGGCGATCTCAAACAGGAAGTTCCGCAGCATGTCCATGCCCCGCTCCGTCAGATCTACTTCCGGGTGAAACTGCGTCCCGTAGAGCTTCTTCTGCTCGTTGGCGATACCTGGGATGGAAAACGTGACGGAATCTGGTTCAGATTTTCAGTCTTGTTATTCGCGGTAAACGAGGGCGTAAAAAGATGATACGGCGGTCGTCGGGCGGCGATCGATCGGGATCGCGAAAGCCGCGAAGCAAACAAATCATGAGAGGGGGAAAAAAACCCCCGAGTGTCGTCGTATACGTGCGCCATAAAATCGCGTACGGAAAATGTGTACGATGAACAAATTTACCAATAAAGGGTGCCAATATTAATGGAGGGTACTGTAACCGTGATTATATATTATGATTACAGCACTGTGTTTCCTCCGCATACCTGCAATAATGTTTCCAGACTGAGCAACGACTTTGAACCCATCCGCTACCTTATCCACACTGTCTCCGTGAGTCAAGAGCACCATCTCCTCCTTCTGTAGACCCCTACACACACACACACACACACACACACACACACACACACACACACACACACTTAATTCAGATGTAACTCACATGCACATACAGCACTGTATGAATCACTGTGAACACGTACCTGAAAAGGGAGCAGGAGTTGTCTACTCCGATGCTGAACACGCCGTCTTCTCGGACGCTTTTCCTGTGTACCGTGCCTCCGAACACTTTATTCATCATCTATTCCACACATCAAAACACACACGGATTCAACGCTACGTTCAAATGAAAACAAGATGTTAAACAAATGTCACCGGTGCACCCGTCCTCCCCCCCTTCCTCCAAGCGCGTCTCCCTCTCACACCTGCATGCCGTAGCAGATCCCCAGTACGGGTTTTCCGATGGTGAATATGGCGGGGTCGAACCAAGGTGCATCTTCCGCGTAGACCGAATTCGGACCGCCAGATATAATGATGGCCCTGAGAAAAGAGGTGAAGGGAGAAAGAAGGCTAAAAACTTTCCGCACTACTTTCAAACGCTCCAGGAAGGCCGAGTTCCCGACACCGCTCGTTTGACTGTAGCGACGCCCACAAAACTCCATAAAAGGTAAAGCACGCAGAGAGCTACGGGCATGAAATGAATGATCAAGGTAAACCCTGGAAGGCAGAAGAGGAAGTTATTCGCTCGTCCAATCGAGTAATAAACCCGTTCGTATTCAGCTCCATCGACGAGGCCTATTATGAAGCTTATTTCATTTCAACAATAATTACTATTAATCTTAACTCCACTCGTCTTAAAGTGATTCGTGAGCCTCGGCTCCTTTACCGAATTTCTTCCCCGTGCCGTCTCGGGGAGTCTCTCCTTACCACCGTCACCTCGGCGTTAATCGTTACAGGCCTGTAAAATCTCCTGCATTCAAACCATTCCTAGCTTGAGCTACTCCAATTCTACCAAAACGTCTTCAATTACAGACTTTTTAACGAGAATTCTGGATATCTGACGGCGAGCGCCAAATGGGTTTAAAAGTACAGATGTTTATACGTATGTGAGGAAAAACCGTCCAAGTCGTCTTTAAGTCATCAGAGTAACACGTCCTCGAGCTCTCGGCTGATCGTGAGGCATCGGATCGGATATCGTATTCGGCCGGTTTCGAATCACAGCCGAGATTGTCACGTGACCTGCGGAAGCACGTTCGATCGGTCAGGCGTAATGAGGAGAGGTAGCTAGAGGAGGAAAAACTGGGTAAACATCCAAAACACAGATGGTAAAAAGACCATAATTACCCCGAAGAAAACCTCACAGCACGCGACGTGTGTCCCGAGCTGCTGTTTTCACAGCTCTCACCCACCTTCATTAGATCAGCAATTTAACAGCCTGTTAGAACACCTAGCGCCAATTACACCGCCTCAGCGAGTACACGATAGCCTTTCATTGTTTACTCGGGTAATAAACAAACAAGCGGCGCTCCTGCATCTCAATTCATCCGAATAGATTGAACCGGATTAATCCTGCAGAACAAGAGTTTTGCTGTGTCTAGTCACAACATGCTTGACAGACTACAAAAAAAACAAAAAACAAACAGACGCATTCATTTGCTTACTCACACACTTATAATTCATATAGAGGATATATTTGTTATATGACTGCATGTCTCAGCAGGACTGTTGTTTTGATCAAGTGCTATTCACTCTGCCCAGAACGTGTGTGGGCTAGACGCAGAGGCACGATGAATGGCTCGACAAGATCGAACTGCCCTGTAAATCCATGCGCGCAAAAGAAAAACAAAAAAAAACAACCAAACACGTGCTTTTTATCAATTTATATGTACATTTAACATTGTGGAACGTCCAAGAAACAAGTGACTTCCTGTTCTCTCAACATCCTCGCGCTTTTTTTTGCACCCTCTCTCTTGACGGAAATAAACTCGTCACGTTACCGAGTGAGCACAAAGTGTAAACTCTTCCCCTCCTGGCTGCTGAAACTGGAGACTCCTTCCAGAAATGCTAGCTAGATAAACGCCTCACAACAACTTCGATGACACACGTTTTAATCCGTTTACCTGGAGCGTCCGCTGGATAAGTCCCTGTGAGTGAGCTGTTTCTATAGAAACAATAATGTATTAGAACTAGCACATTAATAATACTAATTTAAAAAAACCTGTGTAGAGGTGAATTTTCCACTCATTTTTACAAAGGGAATCTGTATTTTACTAAACAGTTAAACAGGAAGTTTTTTTTTTTGTCGTCTCACCTGAAGCCCTGCTCTCTGATGGCGAAGGCGGGCGTCTCTAGCGGCAGGATCTCCGACTGCACTAACAGCTCTCTCACTCGCCTGTCAATCACTTTTCCATACTGCGCCCCGGCGTCCAGGATCACCACGGCCCCGTCGTAGTCCTGCAACCCGTCTGTAGGCTCGCCACTGATATCCAGCTTAAAATAAATACATACATACATACATAAATAAATAACGCACAAATAAACCCTGAATAACCTCGTGTTAAACTAAACAAGAAGACCTGACATTCATTAAGCCTCATGATACAAATGCAGCTAATCTGCGTGACTACAGACCGACGCGCACGCACGCACACGGAGGTCAGATGTCGGACATGTGCCTCGTATCAGGGACGGATCGGACTGTTACGTGAGCCTGACCCCAGATATGCACCGTACAGCGTGTGTGTGTTCACAATATGCTGCAAAATGTCTTCAAAACGCGAGTCGGAAATGTGTCCACTTTAGGTGCTGGATGCATTAAAGAAATATTCCAGCGTTTTTCCAATCTCATACGTGTATCTCCAGGATGTATAACGTAGGGTCCAGCATACATATTGGCTGCCCACGTGAGCACCACTCCTCTCCGCTTCACGTGTCCAGCAGGTTTGCTCTCCTCGGTGAAGCACCCGATGAGAAACCTGAAAGAGCTCTGGTTATAGGAGACGGTCAACCCCTGTCAACTGTCCAGCTATAATGGTAAGAAATGGTTGTAGCACAGCCGCTATGCTCGTACCTACATAGGAATAACATTCATGAAATGTATCAGTCAGGATTTAGACCTCATCATAGTACAGAGGCAGCGCTGGTTAAAGTAGTAAATGACCTACTACAGGCCTCTGATCAGGGTTGTGTCTCACTGCTTGTGTTACTTGACCTTAGTGCAGCTTTTGATACTATACATCATTCTATTCTCCTTGATAGATTAGAAAATGTCGTTTGCATTAAGGGAACAGTCCTCTCCTGGCTCAGGTCTTATTTGACCGATCGTTATCAGTTCATAGATGTAAATGGAGACTTCACGCGTAGCGAGGTTAAATTTGGTGTTCCACAGGGTTCTGTTTTAGGCCCACTGCTTTTTACTTTATATATGCTACCTCTAGGTCAAATTATTCATAAACATGGAATTAGCTTCAACTGTTATGTTGATGATACACAGCTGTATGTTTCAGCGAAACCAGACGACAGACAGCAGCTTAGTAAAGTTGAGGAATGTGTAAAGGACATTAGACGTTGGATGCTTATTAACTTCCTTTTACTCAATTCTGATAAGACAGAAGAACTTGTACTAGGACCCCGTGTAGCTAGAAGTAATCTTTCTGATCTCACAGTTCTTCTGGATGGTCTTTCTGTTTCATCATGTACAGCAGTAAAAGACCTTGGTGTGATTATTGACTCCAGTCTTACTAGGAGAGCCTTCTTTCATCTCAGGAATATTTCTAAGATAAGAAATATATCGTCACTACATGATGCAGAAATATTAGTTCATGCTTTCGTCACCTCTAGACTAGATGACTGTAATGCCTTACTGTCTGGATGTTCCGGTAGAAGCATAAACAAGCTCCAGTTAGTCCAGAATGCAGCTGCTAGAGTCCTAACTAGAACCAGAAAGTATTACCACAGTTTACTCTAGGCGTATTTGGGATGCGCTGCTTTATAAGGGATATTTTCAAAGATGTCAGAAGGTACTCTTAAGATATGCTCCTGGAATGTCAATGGGATGCATGCAACTGTGAAGAAGAAATCAATTCTCACATTCCTTAAAAAAAAAAAAAAGAGAGAGAGAGAGAAAAAAGAGAAAGTGGATATAGCTGTTACAAGAGATCCATCTCGATGATGAGGAACGCCTTAAGCTACAACAGCTGGGTTTTGGTAATGTTTTCTTCTCGTCTTTTTCCATCATGGGTTTGAGGTGTGGACATCTTGTTCGAGAAGTTACTGTCGTTTCAGATGACAAACTGCCAGATGTGGTCGGTTTGCGATTGCGAAGTGGGTAATATTTGGGGTAGAAACCGCTATTATGAATATGTACCATCCACGTACCTGGTCTTTTGGGGGGGTTTGTTTTGCATTTGAAGCCCCGTGATCATTTAAGTTCAAGCTAAGCGTTGGCGACTTAATCCTTTTATTTGTAACGATAGTGCATTTTACGTCGGATTTTATCTCGGAATTTCAGCTATTTCTTACTATTAATAACCCTTCTACAAGTGAGAAATCTCTTTTGTGGGAGACTATAAAAGCCTTTTCAAGAGGCTTGATAATCTCTTATACATTTAATAAAAACAGGAAACAAGCAGAACAGAGAGTAACGTCGGGAGGCTAAAATTAAAAGAAAGGAAGCTGAATACACTCCGAACCTATATTCAGATAGACTGAAAGAAATTACTGCTTCACGCTCATCTTTAAGTCCTTTGTTTGCGGGACAGGCCGAGAAGAGGATTAGATTTGCTAAACAAACAAAGGCTTTATGAACATAATGACGAGGCAGGGTAATATCTAGCACGCCTTATTAAGAAAAAGGCAGACCCTCAAACAATTCGGTCAATAAAAGGCCAGTTAGGGCATCCCTCCGGGAATACTTCAATTATTAATAATAGCTTAATATAAATCTGAGACTTTGGGAGGATCAACAAATCAACAGAAGTTTTCTTTACCAAAGAAAGTGTTGAACAACATTTAATATAATCTTATCTCGAAGGAGGAAGTATTGTCGGTCATTAAGGGACTGCAGATGGGAAAAACCCCAGGACAGGATGGCTTGGGGAATGAGTTTTATAAAGAATTTATGGAAATCTTAGCTGACCCGCTCCTAAAAATGTTTCATTATTCCCCGGAAAAAAGGGATCCTCCCATCCTCTCTTAGGGAAGCAAATATTGGGAAATCACCTGAAGATTGCGCCTCCTACAGGCCAATATCTCCTTTGGACACTGACTTTAAGATCCTGTCTAAAGTTCTTGCTACTCGGTTAAAAGGCTTATTACTCCATCTTATTAAACAGGTTTTATTCATCTTCTAAGCGTTCGATTGAGTCGATAGCCTTACCTTTTTTTCTTTAATAAGTTGTCAAAATTTGGGTTGGGCGATAATTTCATTAATTTGGCCAAATTATTATACACGGACCCCTTAGCAGCTGTTATACCAAACAGCCTTCTTAAATTGTGAAGCGAGTTCATCAAAACTGGAAGAACAGCTTCTTGAGATTGGGTCAGACGCATCGTGAAGTCATTTTTGTAATATTCTGTCTACGATTAAGAATATATCTATACATTATCTTAAAACAATCTGGGAGAAAGAACTTAAGATATTACAATTTCTGACGATGGACGGGACACGTCCTGGAGAAACGTAAAGTCTCCATGTCAGAGCAATCCAGATTAAAATTCTTCATAGAGCACATATATCTCCTGTCCAACGCAGCAGACGTGGAATTGTATTATTCTTGAATATGTCTCTAGATTTTTTGACATGTAGGGTTTGTGACAAGGATGCAATATTTCGGGAAAAAAATTCGGGACCCCTTTTTGTCATATATAGGACTTGACGTTGCTTCAATCGTAATAAGAGGATTTGTATGATTGTAGTTTAAAGCCTCACTGGCATGCTTTATATTACTAGGTAAAGCACTGTAATTAGGGGTCAAGCCCCAAAGAAGCGAAGACCACTATTGATTTCGTTAGTATTCTTCTTCTTATGATTATTATTATAATTATTATTCTACTATCGAGTCTATGGCAGCCCATAGAACGGCTTGTGGGAAAGTTATGAAATTTGGCACACAGATAGAGGACGGTCTGACGTGTTAACACAGCAAACTTGGAGTCTCTTACTCAATCCCTCTAGCGCCACCAACTGTGCAAATCTGCACTCCCTGTATACGTTAATAACTTTTGAACCGTGAGACATGTCATATAGTTATACAGTTTGATCAAAGTTTGTGCGCGTGTATGTATATACACACATTATATATATATATATATATATATATATATATATATATATATATACACATACATACACACACACACACACACACACACACACACATATATATATATATATATATATATATATATATATATATATATATATATATAGTTTGATCAAAATTGCTAGGGAGATTTCAGTAGTCGCTGGATATTAGGTAGGGACATGTCATCCATTATAGATTGCATGTCTATGGGTTAGTGCATTTCAGAAATCACTTCATGAATATATATCCTAAGATTTAATACATCAACAAATCAAACAAACAGCACTGGTTATGAGCAACTATTTTCCAAGCAGTGTAGTAGGACCTGCAGCTCCCACGTGTTTGGCACATTTCACTTCCGTCTCACACACACACACACTTCAGCCAATGTCCAAACAGCCATGCAAACCCCATTACACCTACTACGAACATGCATTGTTGTATGCAAATTAAAATAATAATAATAATAATAATTCAAACTGCAATGCACTGTTGCAACATGTCCAGTCCTGAAGTGTGCACGCAGTGCAAGTTAGCTAGCATGTTAGCTGAAAACAAGCTCGAGCTTATTTACGCTTTACATTTTCGGTAATAAATCACCTAGAGCTCGGCAGGACGCTTGCGTTTTTGTTTCATCGATGCGTTTCGGGATTGTGTTACAAACAAACAAACAAACAAATGAACAAACACAACGCGTTTAGATTCAACATGTGTGGTAGCTTAGCACTACAGTTTAGCACTAACGTCCGGATGAATCCAAACCCAATCCTCGGAGTGCTCCCTACCTAGGCACCCTACATAGGCGGTGAAATAAGACGCGTTTACCAGGCTCTGTAGTGCACTACGTGTCGATTTAGGATGCAGCCGTACCGTATCGGAAGCTAGCTTGTCTTAGCTTAATGAAGACTGGACTTGAAGAGTACATGTAATAAAATGTTTCAGGGTTTAAAAATAAATAAATAAACAAACAAACAAACGCGTACCGAATTTGTTTAAATCGTTACAGAATGCAGGGTTTAGCCTGGAGGTCTGGGCTAAAGAAGTTTTCTAGCCGTAGCCAGGCCAAGAACCGGACGGGGTTAAAGCGTCACGAGCCGAGCCCGGTTCCGCTCACCGACACGGAACACTGGCACACAGAGAGCGCGAGTTTCATTGGGGTTTTCTCTTACTTAGTTAGTTAGTTTCAAACGAAACCCGTTTCACCGGTTTGTTCGCAGACCGGTCCGGTATACTGACCTTGGTATCGCCGTTACACAGCGCCATGGATGCCTGAAAAAGTGTAACGCGGACGCCGCTGCTCTTCTCTGATAGAGAGAGAGACTAAAAAAGGGGGGGCAGAGAGATACTGAAAGAGAGGGGGGAAGAGAAAGAGAGAGAGAGTGTGTGAGAGAGAAAGAGAGAGAGAGTGTGTGAGAGAGAGAGAGAGACAGAGAGTATTGCGTGCGGAGTGACTCCGTTTTTTAGCACGTGCGAACGGAGGAGTCTGATTTCCGTTCAGCGCGTGCGAAAGAGAGAGAGAGAGATTTTTTCCCTGGCGTTCATTTGAGGTGGAAAAGTTTCCAGAAATTGGGAGGGAAATAAAAAGTTTGTGTGTGTAGTGACAGCGCGAGTGTAGTTTTTGTTTTCTGCCCCTGTTCTGTGGTTTGGAGCTGATTTTGATTCTTAAAGGTGCAATAAGTCAATATTCTTTCACTTCTTACTAATACAAATATAGCACGTTCGCCTCACACGTCCAGGGTCGGGGGTTCGATTCCCACCGTGGCCCTGTGTGTGCGGAGTTTGCATGTTCTCCCCGTGCTGCGGGGGTTTCCTCCAGGTACTCCGGTTTCCTCCCCCAGTCCAAACACATGCATGGTAGGCTGATTGGCGTGTCCGTAGTGTATGAATGTGAGTGTGTATGTGATTGTGTCCTGCATTGGATCGGCACCCTGTCCAGGGTGTACCCCGCCTTGTGCCCGATGCTCCCTGGGATAGGCTCCAGGTTCCCCTGCGACCCTGAAAAGGATAAAGTGGTATAGAAGATGGATGGATGGATGATCAATAGTTTATTTAAAGCGTTGCCTCAGAACAAGTGTATTACGAAGATGAATAACAAAAACAGTTTGGAAACCTGACTTCCGGCCCGGGATGTTTGGCTGCGTCCTAAATCGCGTCCTGTGACGGTACTCAGTGCATTGCTGTTGAAACAGTACCTACTAATGAGTATGTGTGTGTATCATGACTACAATCCTGGACATAGTACATCCGCCATGTTAGCGTCGTGATGTGCCTTCGACGTCATCACAAACACAAAAATCTTCAACAAGTTAACAATGGCTGTGTCCGAAACCGCATACTTACCTGCTATATAGTAGGCGAAAAGCAGAACGCCAGAGGGGTGGTATTGTATGTCCAAATTCTCAGTATGTGAGGATAATGTAAGGCGCCATGCAAGGCGCTAACTTGCCATCGGGAGCAACTTGGGGTTCAGTGTCTCGCCCGAGAACACTTTGGCATGTGGAGTCACGTGGGAGTCATGAGTAACTAGTTTCACGCATACAGTATGTCTTAAAAATATATATTATTTCCTTCAGTTAAAACTTTAAGTGTGCACATGCTGCATATCACATGTCCTAGCTCACTGTTCTCAATCTCACGCATTTAAGCCTCGTTCTTTAACAAACTCCACGTGGCTCCTCACACTCCACACACCGTTATGAGTTATCTCAAGTTGTTTTTTTTTTACACTGTAAACCCAATCAAATTCTCCATCAGACTCCACTCAGATCAGACACGCGGTATCTCCAGACAGACCGGAAAGTTTTTGTAGGTTGATGAATTCAGTAATTTTGTAATATTTGGCGAATTTGTCATATTCTAACAGCTGTACGTAAAATATCTGCCGAGGTTTATTACAGCCACCTGTAGAAGGCCGTGATTAGTCATGTAGGATTTATCATTACTTTGCGGCTTGACTACGCACTATGACACTTGGCAAATTTGGCTTAACGAATCTTATATAAATGGAATAATCAAACACCATGAACACAGACTTCTACACACTTTATTTTCTAAAGGCCAGGTGTGTCAGGGAAACCTAACTGGTAATGTGTATATCATGCGTTAGACATTAAGTCAAGGTGTTTGAGGATCTGATTTATTTTATTTAAGGCATATTGTTATGCCTTTCACGATGGAGGTTGAAAACTCAATACACAGAAGACAAAATACGTAGAATTAAGGGGAAAAAACACCAGCGCTAGATTGGCAAATAAAATTATAGGCCTAATATGAGTTTTATACATACATACATACATATATATATATATATATATATATATATATATATATATATATATATATATATATATATATATATAAAGTGGAGATCAAATAAATTCATTAAAGTAGTTTAAACCAATAACTGAAAATGTAATATTAAGTCTATCTATCTATCTATCCATCTATCATGTCTATCTATCCATAGTATTTATCTATCTATCTATCTATCTATCTATCTATTGTGTCTATCTATCTACCTAGCTATCATGTATATCTATGTATATCTATCGTGTCTATCTATCTATCTATCTATCTATCTATATATCTATCTATCCATAGTATCTATCAATGTATTGTGTCTGTCTATCTATCTATCTATCTATCTATCAATTTATTGTGTCAATCTGTCTATCTATCTATCTATCTATCTATCATGTCTATCTATCTATAGTATCCATTTATCGTGTCTATCTATCTATCTATCTATCCATAGTATCTATCAATGTATTGTGTCTATCTATCTATCTATCTATCTATCTATCTATCTGTCTATCTATCATGTCAATCTATCTATAGTATCCATTTATCGTGTCTATCTATTTATCTATCTATCTATCTATCTATCATGTATATCTATCTATCTATCTATCTATCTATCTATCTATCTATCTATCTATCTATTTGTTTATCCATTGGTCTCTCTGTCTACAGTGGATATAAAAAGTCTACGCACCCGAGTTAAAATGGCAGGTTTTTGTGATGTAAAAAAAAGAAACCAGGATAAATCATGTCAGAAACTTTTCTACCTTTATTAGGAAATTTTAACCTATTAACTGAAGTCAAAAACAATAAGAATCATTTTAGGGGGAAAATTACAAATAAAAAAAAAAAGTACAATAACTCGGTTGCATACGTGTGCACATCCCTAAACTAATACTTAGCTGAAGCACCTTTAGATTTTACCACAGCATTCAATCTTTTTGGGTAAGATTCAGTGAGTTTGGCGCGTCTTGACTTAGCAATATTTTGCCATTCTTCCTTGCGAAAGCATTCTAACTCTGTCAGACTGGCTGGGCATCTCCTGTACACAGCCCTCTTCAGGTCACCACACAGATCTTAGATTGGATTTAGATCTGGACCATTCCAAAACCTTGAACTTGTTTTGGTGAAGGATTTTCAGGATTTTCCCTTCATTTTAATCAGATCCGAAGAAACTAGTAACTTGCTACTCGAGAAGTCTTCTCATCGGATGCTTTATTACTCTTCCTCGAGTAATTATTACCATTGTCACGTTTACTGTTACTCGAGTAAGTCTTTTTATAAGTAGTTTTCCTTGTGCTTGTGTACTTTTCCTTTGGCTACATTCTTGTCATGATGAAAGGTGAAATTCCTCTTTTACAAAAGAATGGCAAATATCTTCAAGACAGTGTAATGTTTTTACCCCTCTACTGCATGAATTTTTACATCTACATAAAAATATGTTTGTATGTATTTGTATCACTTGAATTAGTTCAAGTAATATAAATATATAAAACATTTTGAGAACAAATGTTTAGATGGGGTAGCTGGTAAATGTGCAGTGGTGGAAACTATAGTGCTATATATAGTCAAATAGCAAAGCGTATAGAGAACACAGAAATAACACGAAATGTATGACATGGCACTTTTTTTTTTTGTTGTTATGTCAAAGTTAAAGCCCCCTTTGTCCATTTACATAGGAAAATAGTAGTTTTGTATAATTGCCTATCAATAATTGGAGATAAATGAATTGTGGCAACACCATGCAGTAAAGGTTTAATATAATTTACAAATCATTAAATTCCATTCAATATTAGTGCTTGTATTGTGTGTTTTAGTTAGGGACTTTGCTAATCAGACCGTTTACATACGATTACTATCACTCTAGCTTTTTTAATTACACACACACACCTCATTAAACCTGCCTATAAAACACTAGTAAAATGAAGGGGTGACGTGAGCACTGATCATGCTGATTCATTTCAGTTTTATTAAGATGCATAATAAAACTGACCAGAAATCAGTTAAACCCATAGTTGACGCTGCTTCATAGGTTCACTTTGAGATCAACACCCCCTAGTGGCAACCATCGGAGTTTATTTATTTTAAAAAATGTATGTATGTATATATATAAATATAAATATTATATATATATATAATATTGAAAACAGAGCATAGCATAGCATACAATAGTACAAAACAGAGTGCGGCATTAATTGCTAACAAGGGATCCAACAATTATATTATAATATTTTAAACATGTTAATGACTTATAAAAAGAAGAGAACAATTTCAGAGAAGATGTAAAACAATGAAATTCCACTATAAAAACCCCAAAGATTGGGGATGAATGAGCATACTTTTGTTTTATGTGTATAAAATTCTGCCAGTAGTATAAATAAATGAACAGTGCAATCCAACACCTCTGTTAACATTGTTTTCATAATACACAATGATATCCTTTAATGTCAAATAGTATTTCATCTCTACTAAATTAAAGACAAATTCTGCCAATTCTCTCCAAAAACGAGGGAC
This sequence comes from Ictalurus furcatus, assembly GCF_023375685.1. Taxonomy (NCBI): domain Eukaryota; kingdom Metazoa; phylum Chordata; class Actinopteri; order Siluriformes; family Ictaluridae; genus Ictalurus; species Ictalurus furcatus. The sequence continues at coordinate 33,273,105 of NC_071258.1, read as the reverse complement.
AATTTTACATTCAGAAAACAAATACGTCACCAACTCTTTCTCACTTTTACAAAAAATAAAAATAAAAATAAAAAAAAGAGCATAAATCATCAATATCAGAGTATCTTGAAATGAAAGATTTAACACTGTGGATGGTATGCATTTTTTTTAATGTATATAATTTATTTAGTTTTATTATGAATACTATATTTAAAGGGGGTTAACTAAGCATTCCTCCAATTAATATTATCAATAATAAAAGTTCCAAAAAAAAATCCCTCTAGGTACTATTTTATTTTGTTTATGAAAAATAGTACAAATGTGTTTATTATTGCATTCATATTTTTTTTTTCAACCATCCGAGTTTCGAAACGTTTCGCGACGAAGCCTCGTTTGCTAAAATCACGTGACTTGCCCAATTTGATTCACCACTGAATCGAAACAAAAGATCCGTGAAGCTCCATGAATCAGCGCGGAACTCAGAAACGCTGGCGTTGAGACACGTCAGCCGAAACTGGCGGAACTATTTGAGTGATGCACACGGACCAGAACCGCTTCCGCGTTCGGAAAGACTGAACACAAACTGGGTATTTTCCTTGTCTCTGACTATTAATATAATTTTGTATTATTTTTTATACCCAAGATATTGTCGGTTTAAATCCAGTTTCCCTGGATATACATCGTATATTAATTGGTTTATTTGTTGCAGGTTTTAATGACACGTGGTATGTTATTATGAAAGGTAACCGCGCATCCGTTACAGAACTGGGACTTAAATCCTCAATGACTCATTACTTACTATTCACTAGATCACATAGGGTATCAAACAATGGCTTATAAACCCTTTAAATATATAAAACATAACTGTAAGATAGTAAAATAACTCTGGTGTGTTTAGAGGTTCTAGTGCTAATATGTTGGTTGGTGTTGTGTTTCCTTTATTCCCATGACAAGTTAGTCGTTGTTTCCCATGCATGACGTCATAGGGGGGGGGACTTTGTGATTGCTAGCACAGTTACAATGGTGTTTAATAAGAAGAAATGTAGACGTAGTGGAGACGGTGCACTCAAATTCTGCCCCAGAATGCAATGCAGCTGTATGACCCTAGGTCTCTACAGGATCGATCGGCCAACTACAAGATGACCGATTCAAGTGATGCAGCAGCGCTTTAGTCCTTTTCGTCTGTCGTCTTGTAGTTCGCTGATTAACGAAAGCGACGTGTTAATTAAAGAACTTTTAAGTCCACTCAGAGTTTCATTGCGAAAAAGGAAATACTGGACGGTACTGAGGATCGCATGTTAATTATAAACATTAATATGCAGGTCGTTCAGGGTGGATTTTTTTTAATTTTTTTTTTTTATTAGTGCTTTTGGTTTGATCTGTTATTAGTAAAGTATCTGTTTAGTGATTGTCCTGTGTGGTAGAAATTTAGACACACCAGTAGACTCGTCCTCTCGGGTGAAAAAGGTTTATTACAGAAGGATGAATGCAGGATAGAAGATGAGAGCGCTCCGAAGCACTCGTCTCTCTCATGCCCTATATAAGTTTTAAGATAAGGATCGCTGGACATCTGCGAGACTCGAAAAGGGAGTTCTGGGAGTTTTGAGCCAGTTTGGTGGTTTCAAGGTCTTCGCAGATATGCCAACCGTCCAAACAGACTTCATATAAATCCATAATGAACTTTTTCACACTATCCGTTGTTTACCCAGATGAGGACGGGTTCCCTTCTGAGTCCGGTTCCTCTCAAGGTTTCTTCCGCTTATCATCTTAGGGAGTTTTTCCTCACCACCGTCGCCGCTCGGTTGGGATAAATTCGCACCTTTAATATCTATATACCGTGTTGATATTTCTGTAAAGCTGCTTTTGAGACAGTGTCTATTGTAAAAAGCGCTATACAAATAGAATTGAATATGCAGACTTTCCTGAAGACAGTAACATGTTTGTGTCCATGTAAGAGGGTAGAAAGTTCTGTGCTAACCTCCATGACATGACCACAAGCGGCATGACTGCTGAACTTGAACAGCGCTATTACAAAGTAATGATTTCCCTCACACCTGCTGCTATATGTGCTTTCTCATGCACTTTACACAACGACTCTGCTTCCAGGTCCATCTCTGAAACAGCTGCTTTGATGCCCAGTGAGCAGAAATGGAGCTTCCTGAGTCCATAACCCATATGAATGGGCGACAGAGGAAGTCTGCGGTGATTACTGCGCACACGGCTGACCAGGAGATGGTGGACGAGGAAGAGGCGCTCGTTCAGGACTCAGACAGCGAGGACGGACGTCCTATCGCGCGCGGTGGAATCCAAGGAGAGCTGGGTAGCGTGTGTCTGCTCCTCTTTCTCTACATCCTCCAGGGGATTCCTTTAGGACTGGCTGGAAGCATTCCTCTCGTCATGCAAAGTAAAAATGTTAGCTATAAAGACCAGGCCTACTTCAGCTTCGTCTTCTGGCCTTTCAGTCTGAAGCTGCTCTGGGCTCCTCTGGTGGACTCGGTCTACGTGAAGCGCTTTGGACGCAGGAAGTCGTGGCTCGTTCCCACTCAGTACCTGCTCGGGTTCTTCATGCTGGGACTGTCGTTCACTGTGAATTCTCTCCTGCACACGGACGGACCCGGAGGCCCAGACGTGCTCACCCTCACCGCCGTCTTCTTCATGCTGGCTTTTCTAGCGGCCACGCAGGACATCGCGGTCGACGGCTGGGCCCTCACCATGCTGTCCAAGGAGAACGTGGGATACGCTTCCACTTGTAACTCCGTAGGCCAGACGGCCGGGTACTTCCTGGGGAACGTGCTGTTTCTGGCTCTGGAGTCGGCCGATTTCTGCAACAAGTACCTGAGGTTTGAGCCACAGGATCAGGGCATCGTCACACTGTCGGGTATGGAGACATAATAGTGATGTTTTTTTTTTTTTTCCCAAGATTGAACTAAATTCATTTATTTAAAAGTGTTTATTCAAAAACGTTAAGATGTCTTTGCTTTTTCAGGTAGAGAGACTGTTTTTAACGTGATGGTCGCTTTACCATTTAATAATGGTCTGTATGCTGCACTGCTGTAGAGTGTGCGAGTGTGCGAGAGAGAGGAGGATTAGTTTTGATGAATAAAAGCCAGGAATTATTGTATTCAAATCAGTGCTTAATTTTTAAGACGCGACTTCACCATGTATGTAACTCCAGTTTCCTCCCCGAGTCCAAAGACATGCGTTGTAGGCTGATTGGCGTCTCCAGATTGTCTGTAGTTTATGAACGGGTGTGTGAATGTGTGTGTGATTGTGCCCTGCCATGGTTCGCACCCTGTCCTGTACAGAAAATGGATGGATGGACACACCTTGTATAGTCCTTGAAAATAAAATAGTGCTTGAAAAGCCCTTGGAAGTCTTGGAATTTCATTATGAAGAACCGTGGGAGGTGTGGCCTCGGTGGCTCTTGGTGAAGGAGGCGTGGCCTCAGTGGCTCTTGGTGAAGGAGGCGCATATACACAACACACACACACACACACACACTATAGTTCATCATTAGCCATGCACGTTACCTAAACGTCTCATAGCATTGTTCTTTGTAGCTCCAGAGCTCAGTCGCTGTATCGGTTTCTCTGTTTACAGAAGATTTCATGTCTTAAACCAATTTTTTTTCACCATGCCCATTTTGTGCCTGTGTGCCTACCAGACTTCCTGTTTTTCTGGGGGATTGTATTTATTGTGTCCACCACCCTGGTGGCCCTTCTGAAGTCGGAGAACAGCAGACAGCAGCGCTCCAGGCGGAGACGGAAAGAGGAGACGCAGGGGGTAATGGAGACGTACAAGCTCCTGTTCTCCATCATCAAGCTGCCTGCAGTCTTCACTTTCTGCTGCCTGCTGCTCACATCAAAGGTAGTCACTTATCATTTTTTTATTAAAAAAAAAAAACCAGTGTGTTAAATTAAACAGGTAATATCTCTCTTACGTCCAAAGAATGGAAGATCATTGCTGACGTTGCAGGTTATTCATTCGGTTGATAATCTGGTGAGTCGATGGCTCAGAACCTTAAGAAGATAAGAAAGCTTCTAACAGGATGCCAGGAACAGGAACTGCGGTTTTTATTTATTTATTTATATTTATTTTTATTTCTGTTCACTGTTGGGTGCAAAAGTTTGCATCCCCCCTGGTTTTTTTTATTTTTATTTTTATTTTTTTAACATTTTAATATTATGTATATACAATGCAATATTCCAAAATGTCCTTACTTGTGAGGATCAAGAATCACCAATGACCCCTAACACACTAAACATTAGAGCTCGACCAATAGTGGATTTTACCGATGGCGATAACCGATTAATCAACCGATAGACTTTAAAATTTATACTGAATGAAAACATAACAGTAAAAGCTTGCTAAACTTTATTACAAAAGTAAACAGTACTGACCGTACCGTGAAAATGTACTGTACTTTTTTTTATCTAATGAAATAAATATTAACGTGTATTAATTGTTAATAAATATTAAAGTAAATAAATGCTATACGTCCAAACGGAACCGAAAAGTAACGCTCCAAGTAAAAAAATAAAAATAGACATGTAAAATGAATCAAAAAACACTTCAAATATCACAAAATTTGTCAGTTTTTATTTCGCCTCTAGAGGCCGCTCTCGTACCGTATAATGACGGCGTAACCTTCTCAGCGGCTCCCGCAACGGATGCAACCGGGAACAACTATCGGTGTGGATCTGTAACGATAACCGAGAGTTCCAGCGATCGGTTCACTGTGCCGATTAATCGGGCGACCTCTAGTAAATATCTTGATGTAGTAAATATCTCTCTCTCTCTCTCTCTCTCTCTCCCTCTCTCCCTCTCTCTCTCTCTCTCTCTCTCTCTCTCCCCCACACAGATGGGCTTTTCAGCAGCAGACGCAGTGACGGGGCTGAAGCTGGTAGAAGCTGGAGTGCCAAAAGCTGAGCTGGCTCTGCTGGCTGTTCCCATGGTTCCTCTGCAGATCCTGCTACCGCTCATCATCAGTAAATACACAGCCGGGCCTCGACCGCTCAACATCTTCTATAAAGCCTTTCCTTTCAGGTACGTATGGCGTGATTTTATTTATTTTTTTTAATTATAGCTGTATGTGTAATCTGTTGTTTGCAGTCCAGGAGACAGTTAAAGTCCCCATGACATCTAAATTGTCGTTTTGTGGCTTTTAGTATGAACATGTCCGCCTTAAGGTTATCTATAAGCATCATTCAGCACTTCAGTGTCCCGCCCCCAACATTTTTAAAAAATCTATGGTACTCACTGTCAAGTACGACTTAGCCCGGGGCTGTGAGGTAAGCTAAACGCTATTGGCTGATCAGAAAGGCGGAGGAGCCATCCGATATGTCCCGCCCTGACTTCCTGTTTCAGTGGAAATTACGTCACTATGTCGAATAACGCCGCGCGTTTCAAGGCGCTTTACGCGGACGTTAAATAGTAACGGCTCCATCTAGCCAGTTGTCTAGGATCATGATGGCTCACGTTGTTACTATAGAAACTGCTGTTATGGAAAACTAATCAACACCTTCTGACCAATCAGAGTCGAGAACAGAACAGCGCCGTGGTATTTGCTGGACGTGTTTTGTAAATGCTCCGATGTGTGTGTTTCTGTGCTCACTGCAGGCTGCTGATTGGTCTGGAGTACGCGCTCCTGGTGTGGTGGACCCCTAGTGTGAAGCAAGAGGACGGATTTCCTGTGTATTACTACGCTGTGGTGCTGCTCAGCTACGCTCTACACCAGGTCGGTCTGCTCGTAGCATCTGTCAGATATTACAGTCCCGGTGTACGTTGTTACTATAGAAACTGCCGTTATAGTAAACGAATCAACACCTTCTGACCAATCAGATTCGAGTACGATTTAATTCTGTGTCTCTTCTAGGTGGCGCTGTATAGCATGTTTGTGGCCTGCATGGCGTTCAACGCTAAAGTGAGCGACCCGCTGATAGGAGGCACGTACATGACCCTGCTGAACACTGTATCCAATCTGGGGGCGAACTGGCCCTCAACGCTGGCCCTGTGGCTGGTCGACCCGCTCACGTCGAAACAGTGCGAGGGGGCTGCGGGGCAGACGTGCGGCTCGGCTGAAGAGGCAGGGGTCAGTCCTCCGTCTCCTCGTATAACACCTAATCATAGTGATGTTCATTCACTGATGGCCTTTTGAATTCTTCCGTCAGACTGTGTGTCGAGTTAGTGAGAATCAGGGCAGGCTTGTTTTTGTTTTTAATCCATAAAGTGATCGTAAAGGGCACGGTATTTATTTATTTATAAATGTCTTTGGTGGTGTTGCATCGTATTGGTATAAATTGTAATCAATTTTCTCACTTATAAGTGGCATGCAAAAACCATACCTGTAGAAAAAGGAAAAAAAATCATTCTTAATAATAATAATAATCATCATCATCATCAGCACCTTGACGTACGTTATAAAGAAAATAAAACGGCTAATAAAAAAAAAAAATCATAAGTAACAAATCAGAAAATAGAAGAAAAAAATAATAGAAATTCCCAAAATAAAATAATTAGTAATAATTTAAATATTAGAAAATAATTCTAAAAAAAATAACCATAAAATAAACAAGTAAAAGAGAAAACAGTTTGTTAGAAATTTGGTAAAGCAGGGAATTGTAACTTCATAAATATTCAAATGAAATATATTTACAAATGTAAATTACTAAAAAAAAAAAAATGATACAACAAATATATTTCTTTACTTTCTCAGCTTTTTAAAACGGACATTGTCTGACTCGGTCGTCTTTCTCTTCTCTTCTCTCCTCAGCTGTGTGTGAAAGAAGGCGGCGTGTGTGTGACGGCTCTGGACGGTTACTACGTGGAGTCGTTCGTGTGCGTGCTGATCGGACTGGCCTGGTGGATTTTCTTCGGCAAGAAAATGAAGCGTTTACAGGAAGAGAGTCCGTCGGCTTGGCAATGCCGGATACGCAAGTAACGCAGTCGTACACGGACTCCGAACACACGCTAATAACGGACCAATAAGAGCGCAGTTAGAGCTCCTATTCATTCGCACAACTCTGACTGGCTCCTGCTGAATTTTATCTCTCATTAATGTTAGAATTATTATTATTATTATTATTATTTTGTTTTAAATGAAGTCCTCCGAGCGAGGATATTTTGCTCTCCTGCTCGACACTCGTTGGCGGATTTTCAGACTTTTGGTCGAGCTTCTTTTGAACTGAAGAGAGAGGGAAAAAAAACGAACCCTGTGGATTAAATCGGTGCAATTTTCTGTACTCGGATCTCCACTGTGGCCTCTTGCTCTGTTACTCCACATAAAATAAACCACGGGGTTAACAAGGGACAAAGTGCGCTCCCTTAAATCTCCTCCTTCATTTCACAATCCACTGCAGGTCGTCGTGCCTTGTGTGTGTGTGTGTGTGTTTGTTTGTTTGTTTGTTTGTTTGTTGGTTTTGTTTTTTTTGTTGCTTTTCCTCGCCTTTAAAATGAGAGATCCAGTTGCAATCCCTAATACTGTGTTTAATCAGTAGAGAACATCTGAAAAAATGTTCACCCTCACATATCTATCATAGATACTATAATCTCAGTTGTGTTTCATTTTGTTGTTTAATCGATCTTGCCCTAAATGGGGGGCGGGTGGGGGTGTGTGTGTGTGAAGAAGACGAAAAAAAGCTGATAACGAGGCTGTATTTCCTGTACACCAGCATCACAACACTGCAATGAAGAGAAATTGATTTGGTCTTGTTTAATAACAGGATTGTGATCACTTCCTCACATCTGGATTTGGAATCACGGTTTTATTTTTAATATTACGATTCGTTCGGATGGAAAATAATTATTTGACCCCCATCCTACATCCAGATTTGTTTATGTAATTATTATATTATAATGGTTATAATATTATTGTTTTTTTTTTGTTTGTTTTTTTTGAATAAAGTGTTAATTCATTGCAATTAATTATCAATGATTCATACGATTACATATGATTAAAAGAAAATGATTGTTTTTTATTTCACAGTAAGAGTGATCACATATAATCGTGTACTGTCCAGAAGGAAGACGGGAAAAGAAACATCCCTGCTTTTTATTTCTTTTTTTTTTAGTTTTTATCAGAATTCCCTTTTTAATAAAAAAAATACTGAAGATGCTAACTTTTTTTTGATGTAGCTGAATTTAAAAGTCATTTCCTGTTCTCCGAATCAGCTGTTTAACTGTTAGCTGTTTAACGTGACGGCGCAGGGCCACGAGGACGCGGATATGACCCGAGAGTGAAGTACTGAGCCTGATGCAGGCTGTTATCTCATTCCAGTTTTCTTCCAGTTGTTTCTTATCCCAATGTTAAAGGTCATTTGAAAGCATCTGACCGAATTCGACATGCCTGTCTTCGGCTGGAAGAGATGTCTCTGTGATGTTGTTCGTTTGTTCGTTGAAACGGAGTCACCAGCACTTTTTGAAGAATCGACACCGTGTAATGGTGTAACATTAAATAATAAGCTTGACACTGGATTGACACTAGATTGTTTTTTCTTTATTTGGATTTTCATTATACTTTTTTTATTATTTTTTAATTTTATTTTATTTTTTTGCTCTAAGTGAGCTGGAATCTTTTTGCAGGAGAACCACAGTTACAATGTGACTGACGAAAACTGTAAAATATTTAACATGAACACAGTTCTGAGGGGGTGTGTGTGTGTGTGTGTGTGTGTGTGTGTGTGTGTTTTTTCTTTTCCCCTCTCCAGCTGCATTCCCAAAGTGTCTAAATATTCAAAAATTCTGATGCGTATTTGTTGTGTAATTAAAAGCAATTTAAAACCTTGTTTTTTTTTTACCCTGGTATATTTTCATAATTAGACCATTATACCATTTTTTATTATTATTATTTTAACTACACTGTATGGCCAGAATATACCTGTGTATATATCTGTCCATTCCATTCCCGATTTGCTGTTATAATAAGAACCACTCTTCTGGGACGGCGTTCCACTAGATTTTGGGGCGTGGCTGAGGGGATTTGTGTGCGTTCGGCTACGGGAGCGGTAGTGAGGACAGGTATTGATGTCCGGATGTCGAGGAGGCTCTAGTTTCTGTTCATCCCGAAGGTGTTCACTGGGGTCGAGGTCAGGGCTCTGTGCAGACCACTTGAGTTCTTCCACCCCAATCTTAACACACCATGTCTTCGTGGAGCTCACTTTGTGCACAGGGGCATTGTGATGCTGGAATGATGTTTGGGTCTCTTAATTCCAGTGAAGGGAAATGGTAACTCTACATCACACAAAGACATTCTATACAGTTGTGTGCTTCTGACAATTACAGTTACATTTATATAGGTCTTTACATGTATCCTCAACCGCCATTAATGTGTAGCATCCATCTGGATGATAAGACTGCAACCATAGTGTGCCATAACTCCCACCACACACCAGCTATTAGTGGAGTGGAGAGGAGAAGAGAGTGATGGGGATTATGAATAGATAAGGGCCAATTTCGTCAGGGCACTGGGGTACAATAAGTGTCCTGGGATTTTTAATGACTCACTTTGTTTTAAGTGCTGTTTTTACAATACAGTGTCCCTATACTGGGGAATTAGGCCTCACACAGAGCACAGGGGGAGTGTCCCCTGCTTGCCTCGCTAATACCACTTCCAGCGGCAACCTTAGTTTTCCCCAGGAGGTCTCCCATCCGGCTACTGGATAGCCGGATGGGAGACCTAGGCAAGAACTACAGGAAACCAGGCGAGAACTACAGGGAGATATGGCTCTTGCATATGATGACGTAGTAACGGTTTGGTGAAGAACCACATATGGATGTGATGTTCATGAGTCCACATACTTTTGACCATATAGTGTATATAGCTATTACATTATATATCGTTATTATAAGTGTTATATTAAATCTATCATTAGAGAGAACACATAATCATGTTATCTTGTTTAATGATTATTTCTGTATAGTACATATATCCTGTATCTCACTGGCTGCTCACATCAATTTAGACTCAATTAAATAATCAAAAGTGCATGTATACAGACATTTACATCACCTGCGATATGCTGCTGTGTTTTCTGAAAATCTGTTCAGTATAAATATAAAGCCAGTGACAAACGAGTTCATCAGTCTCTCCATAGACTTGCGTTGAAGGGGAACTAAAACGCGTTTCCTAGTTTGGCCTAATTCGGTTTCCGTATCTAAGGGGCGGGGCCTCCCCTGCTGTTATTTCCGGGTTTTTTTTATTTTGTAAACAACATGCCGGACTCGTGCGGTGACCGAACAGAGAAAGAGCAGAAGCCTTCTCGGAATATTATAACCGCGGTATCAAAGTTTGCGGATGAAAATCTTACTATTATCCGGGTATGAAGTTTAATTAGAAACCCTACTGAAACAAACAAACAAACAAACAAACAAACAATAGAAACCCTCATAGAATGTATAATGGTTTTAACGGTTACAATGGGAATTTTATTGGTTTTAATGGAAACTGTAATGGACCCTGTGGGTCTCTACTGGAAATGTATTGCCTTATATTGGTGGCATGTTATGTCTAGTGGATACCATTAAGGACCAATAATGGTAATGGGTTGTAATGGTATTTGTAGTGGAAACCGTTAGAATTTCTGTGATGATTTCTGTTGTTTTTCTTCAGCAGGGAAATATGTATAAGGTAGATTAGTTGTATGTCGTCACGCCATAGTTTTTTTTTAATTATTTTTTTTAATGAGATGTTTTTGTTGTTGTTGTTGTTTTCCTGAAATGGAACAATTAAATTATACTGATGTTTTTCTTCCACAGTGCATCAGCACAGGGCTTGCAGTAGCCGGTGTGATTACAATAGCACGGAGCATCAGGCTGGTAAATGTAAAAATTCATATATTCTAATATTATACTCGCTTTAAGACTAAAACAAGTGGATGAGCGTTTATGTTACAAAGAATTTCATTTATTTGAATACCGGAATATGAACTGTGAAATTATATTCAGCTCTCAACTGCAATTCTGAAGTGTTTTTATCTGTTGATGGGGAAAACTTGGAAACACGCTGGATGTACAGTATTCTGGCGACACCTGCTGGTCAAATGCTGTAATTGCACCTAAAAACCCGAAAAAACGGCTGCAAATGAATAAGATCAGATAAGATAACCCCCTTCCTTCTGGCCGCAGGTATAGTCTAACCATGTGCAGAAAGGCCAGCTATGGTAGGAGTTTTCTTCCTATGCCTATACGAGCATTAAACACATAGATAATCAGCCATTGTGATGCCATCTTATGCTCTGGCATTTGTTGTATGATCCTGATGTTTTTCTTTTTTTTTCTCCCCTTCTCCCCTCTATCTCTGTGATTGTTTTGATGGTTATTATGTATGCTGTTGTTGTGTTTGCATTTTCTACGCACCCACGGTGGAAACAAATTTTGAGGACAAATAAATGATCTATCTATAAGAGAAGCTGTACCTTTATTGATCCCCCGTAGGGGAAATTCAAATTGACAGAGCAGCACAAATAAGAGGAGTAACATCAAAGAAAGAAAGAAAATAATTTCCATAAATTCCTATACAATCGAAATAATAGAAACGATAAAACAGATCTGTGTGTATGTACATATGCTTGAGTTCTGTTTGTATGTGTACATGTGCAATGTCCTCGGTATTTATATACATGTGCAATATCTGTGTTGAATATCTAAAATAATACATATTCTCATTAGTTTGTGCTTAAAAACTCATTCGTTTGTTACATTTATATTGATTATGATGTGATTGTTATTTTTTTTGACCTTTTAAAATTGTGTTTGTTCTGATTTGTGCATTAATGAATGTTCATTTTGTTCCGTTTGTGCTTTGAAAGTATTATTAAGATTACATTAATATTACTATACTATTACTATAAATTACCATCGTTAAGCAACTTGAAATATGAAAGCAAATGGCCGAGTATGACCTCACAGTAAAGTAAATGATTGAGATTTCCTAATATGACTTAAGTAGTTATCATACGTTGTGTCCGAATAGTCAGGAACCAATGAGAGTAAAACTTATACTAATATTTCTTTATTATATACAACACGTGTTCTAGATGTTCACCTTCACACTCTACACATTTTCTCAGCCACTGTATATGTTTTTTCGAATTTCGCTCAACATATTCCTCATTGGTTCCTGACTTCTCAGACACCCTGTAGATGTGGTGAAAGTGTTTGCACAGATGATGGGCCTAAAGACCATTTAAGCAGGTTAGAATGTTAATGATTGTAATCAGACAATTAAATGTTAATGTCTATACTCATTTAATCACTCTAATTATTATGATGTGTATGATGCTAGAAATGAATGGCCATGTATACACGTGATCTGTTTTCCCCTTTTTGCTCCTCAGATGACCAGATTCGTCTCCCCGTCTGAAATCCCGGCCCGCTTCATTGAGAAAAACGTCAGCATTAGAGGAAAAGTCAGAAGTGTAACGGAGAGAGGGCTAGAAGTGGAACACATCCCGATACATGTCCCCTTATTGTCTCCTTTGCTGACGAAACGTAAGGACACAAACTCCCCCTCTTGCTCCACCCTCTAACAAGACCCCTGTCGCTAAACCCACCCCCAAAAGACCCAATTAAAGCTGCATCACTGGGCAGAAATTTCACTTCCCAGCTGTCAGGAGGAGCACCGTGTTCATCTGGACAGCTGGTGCAATCAAAATTAATCCCCGTGAATCTAACAGGCTTTGTGCAGAGTGGTGTCTGGTTTAGGGGTGTGTAAAAATTCTCTAATCATCTCAGTATCCTAAATACGGGAAATCATGTCTAGTCGATGTTATTAACCTTCTTCTGTAAGATCAGATTAACTCTGCAGTCTTTTTCACTTTATAGCTGTGAGATGTTTAACTGTAAAAGTGTAAAAAGCATCTTGGCTTTATAATGTGGACAAAGCGTAAAAACAAAGAGTACGAAGATTAAAAACGTGGTAATTGGGCAAAAGGTACTACTTGTCATGTTAGAAGGTCAGCTAATTTATAGATTGCATACATTCTGCTCTTATTTTGTTCATACTAGTGTCATTTGAACAAGTCGGCTCTGTGATTCGGCTCTTTCAAGTGAACGATGAGAGCCAACTCGCACATATGAGTATGTTTTTTTGTTTTTTTTTTTAGATATAGGCATTGAAATTACAGTAATGGATTTATTTTAACACGTGTTTGACTTGGCTATGATTAGTCGGCTCGCTGAGTCAGCTTTTTGATTTGACTCTTTGATTCAGCTCTTTGGGTCTGCTCTTTGATTCAGCTACTTGAGTCAGCTCTTTGATTCAGGTCTTTGAGTCGGGGCTTTGATTCAGCTTTTTGAGTCGGGTTTTTGAATCTGGTCTTTCATTCAGCTCTTTGATTTAGCTTTTTGATTCAGGTCTTTGATTCAGCTTTTTGAGTCAGGTCTTTGATTCAGCACTTTGAGTCCGGTCTTTGATTCAACTCTTTGATTCAGGTCTTTGATTCAGCTCTGTGATTCAGCTCTTTGATTCAGCTCTTTGATTCAGCTCTTTGATTCAGCTCCTTGAATCAGCTCTTTGAGTCGGGTCTTTGATTCAGCTCTTTGATTCAGCACTTTGATTCAGCTCTTTGAATCGGGTCTTTGATTCAGCTCCTTGAATCAGCTCTTTGAGTCGGGTCTTTGATTCAGCTTCTTGAGTCAGCTGTTCGATTAAGCTCTTTGATTCAGCTCCTTGAGTCAGCCCTTTGATTCAGCTCTTCAATTCAGGGCTTTGATTCAGCCCTTTGATTCAGCTCTTTGAGTCGGGTCTTTGATTCAGCTCTTTGATTCAGCACTTTGATTCAGCTCTTTGAATCGGGTCTTTGATTCAGCTCTTTGATTCAGCTCTTTGAGTTAGCTCTTTGATTCAGCTCTTTGATTCATTCATTAAATTTTCACAACCGTTTTTTGTCTATGAACATTAAATACATATAACCAAAAGGATTGTAAATGCGTCATTAGCATGTCCCTCCTGAACCTCATTAAAGGGTTTGATCGGTAGCATTTGCACATTTACAAGATTTAGTGCGTAATGAAATATCCAAGTAAAGCCATTAGTGCAGAAAGACTCTCCGGGTAATTATATTACAGGATGGAGGTTTCCTGACAGCGACTTTAAATGATTAAATATACTACACTTAGCGCTGTGTAAAGCAGCTATCAGATATTATTGGCAACTGAAGTGAAGATAAAGAGATTATGGCTTTTATTCTGCACTGACTTGTGTGTTTATTCTATCTTGTCAATTTCTTTATATAAATAACAGAACAACTGTCCCAATTCGTATACAAACATCTCAGCACTCTTTCTCAATGTGCACAATTTCTCTGTAGGACCACATTTTATTCTCAGTGTAACGTTATCCTCAGCAGTGTCCACACAGAGCTTTTGAAGATGGACAACGTTAAACTCGCTTGACTTTTCCCATCGTAAAGCCACTTTGAAGTACCCTCCTGTTTAAACAGGCATTAAAGGTGTCACCAGATAACCAGCCAGGTGTCCTCTTACCCCCATCGGCAGGTCAGGTCGCGACCCCGCTGAGAGTGTGTTTGGCCGGGGTGGATTTGACCCCAGAGGGCCATGACTGGCTCGCTGCGACACTGAGGACAGACGAGACGGTGTGGCTACGACTGATCAGCCGCCAGGACGAGAGCCTCCACTGCCTGGTGTCACTCAGCGGGGTACGTCTGAGAGTAAACACGCATCCCTGCCTCACGTCATACCCTGAAACAGCCTGCTCATAAACACACACATCAATGTATTGCGTACTTTTCTGCTTGTCGAGAGACCTTCTACAGAATTATTCACATCAACATGTATTAACAATACTGTAGGTTTTTTTTTTGTAAACAGATACACTTGGCCCATGACAGACCTTTTAAATAACGCCATTAACACGCTAATGTTTTGCTAAGAGCGGACGGATAACATAGCTTTCGGATCGTCAAGTGCTATAAAGAGATAAGAAACCACCAGGTTTATTTATTTATTTATTTATTTATTTATTTATTTATTTTTGCATGTTCTTATTTTAATCACTTCAGCTACAATGCTTCCTTATGTCATGGGGTGCCATTACTTTTGTTCTGATTGAATGGCTTGTCTTATTTAAATTTTTTTTTTGTTGTTGCAATTATGGATATGTTTTAGAATTGCTTCCTTTCAAGTCATTAATATTCAAACAGCCAAATTTCACAAAATTTGTGTTTATTTATTTATTTATTTATTTATTTATTTATTTATGAGAATTAAACCAGTTCAGAGCACTCCACTGATGATGGAGGTTTTTGGCAATATCTCTTTGGAACTGTCTTTTGTTTTGTTGCTTTCCTTTAGGTATTAGTTGCATTTCGTATGTTTGCATGGGCATAGCTATCATTTTTATATATATATGTTTTTTGAAACTATGCAGTTGCCAAAGTTAGGTGAAAGTTGCACATTAGCTTCTAAATTGTAACACCTGTTCGAAGATATTTAAGAAAATATAATCACGACATTACGGTAATCTAGATTAGGTCTTTTGGAGATCGTGGTATTTTATTGTTTACGCACATTGATTACAAAACAGCGATGTTTTCATGACGTAAAAGCCTCTGTGATGTTCTTTAGCTTGAATAATCGTGCTCCTCTCGCTGCAGGGTTTTCTGTTTAACACGTGTGTAAACGAGGAGATCCTGCTCTTGGGTCTGGGCAGGACGGCGCCTATCCACGGCCTCGACCCTCACTCGCGTCTCTACTGGAGACTCCACGCACGGCTGCTGAAGTGTGAGCTCCGGGCCGAGAGGAAGGGCCAGGGCCTCTGGAAACAGGAGAGTCTGAGAGAAAAGCTCACACGAGCCATCGGAAACAACAGCATGATCGCAGCCGTAAAGAGAATCATAAAGTGGTCGTCGAGGACGAAGGATCGGTGAAGAACTGTCATGGACACCTGAGAAATACTTTGGATAATAAATATTTCGCTTGGTTTGGTGGTGCGATTAAACCAGTTCTACGCAAAATCAGTATTGAAGCCGCCGCATTTAGCTGTTTCTAAATACTGTGTGTTAAACAGACTGGATCCGGTCTCTGTATTAAGTGTTCTACGCGGTAAATGTGTGTCACGTGGTCTCCAAGCACGTTCACGGCACAGCTGACTTACGTACGTTTAGCCACGTCCCAAAACTATAAAAGGCAAAGCTCACAGCTGAAAATGGCAAAATGATGATTAAACGGTGAAAGAGTTCCTCCTAAGATTGACGTGTGCTAAATCTTCCAATAATGCAGCTCAGCCATAGCAGAGTGTCGGCTACCACACACACACACACACACACACACACACACACACACTAACTCCTCCTCCTTTATAGGGTCAATAGCTAGTCTGAAAAGCTCATCTTATTTGTCTTTATTTATTGGTTTGATTTGGATTTGCTTTCTTTTAAGTCATTACGAAGCGACTGTACTTTACATTGGTATGTAACTGAAATAAATAAGGGATTTAACTTTGACAGCGTGATCCATGTATAAAAGCGCCGGAGTGTAGGATACGAAGGTTTTCTGAACGATTTTCACGAACACTAGATTTCTTGTGTGAACGAATAAATCCGTTCATGTACAGCTTGATAAACCACACCCCGATATTGTGGGAAATATCTCTGCAAAACAAGTTAGTTCACGTCATTATTTATGTTATACCAAAAGAGTCTGATGAAGGTCTACTGTTAAAGGGGCAATAGTCAATATTTTTCATTTCCTCCTAGTAGAAATAATGTGGTAAATTATATAGACTGACCAAAAATAATAGTATACGGCATCGCCGTTTGGAAACGTGCCTTTCAGGCCGGAACATTTGTTTGGATTTGGATTTTTACATCCTTCACGTCCTCATAAACTGTTATGAGGAGAAGTTGCATGTTTATAGAGTTGTAACTCGGCTTTCGAGGAGTTTGGGCAATGTCGAAGCTCTAGTTCAGTTTTGGGGGCGGAGCTTTGTGTACATGGGTGGAAATAGGTTGTTTTTAAAAAAAAAAAAAAAAATCATTCAAATCATATTCAACTCCACCTATTTAACCATTAGAGGTTTTTCCCCCTCACAAATCTTACCTAATGCACCTTTAAAGTGTACAAATTTCACTCTAAAGCATCTTGTAAAGACAACTGTTCATTCTAAAAGAATGTTTTACGGAAAATCTGGATTGCCTTTCTGTTTTTATATCGCACGGCCTAATGTGAGCTTTCCTAAGGGCCTGAATCCGCCTCGTTGCTTAACCCGCCTTCCACGCGTGTCTCCCGGGTCCTTCGAGATAATCCCGATGACTGAGAGCCTGTGAGCTTCTTCTCTCCCTCCTCTTAATCTACTCATACCCCCCTCATATCCCACAATTCCCCTGGGTTCTTTCCCCCTTTATGTAGGTAGAGAAGGAGTGTATTGTCACAGTGATAAAGTAGTGTGGCTCTGCTGGTGAACCCATACATAGACAATAGGGATGGGGTGGGGGTGCGGTCACCATAGAAACGCCAAATCCAGAAGACAAACTGCGCTAAGGAGGTACACTCTGAGGGTCCTAGGGGCCCTAGACCACAAGAAAGGGGGATATCACGTGAAAGAGAGCTGGGAGAAGAATGAATCAAAGCAGGGGGGTGGGGCTAGGCAAAACTCTTCAGGCGGACTGCCTGAATAGAAGCTGGCGCTTCAGATTAAAGATTAAAATCAAATTATATGTCATGAACTAAATAAGACAGATACCTGTCAAGGTAGAATATTTGTATTAATGCGTGAAGGCATGAAAACACGTACGAACAGTATGAAGAATTTACTATGAAGAAACTAAATCATCTAATATTGCAGTGTATCATAGCAACTTTATATTTTTTATGAGTTCGTTACTGAAATTGATTCTTAGCATAGGCAAATTGCTGTTAGGAAATGTTTCTTTCTTCTTAAAAAACGATGCATATGATGTCGCATAATGTCCGCAAAACAAGTTCGTTCCTGGTTTCGGTTATGTTATAGCAGCTAGAAACAGTTGTTCCCCCACCGGACTCTCTTTTCTCTCTCGTGCTCTCTTTAAGTTCATAAGACAAAACAACAACTTGACCTTTTTTAGTGGAAAAAAAATCCCCCACAACACCTAAATTCCTCTGTCTTCAAGACTTTCCTCCTGCTGGACAATTTGATATTACAAAGTTCGCTGTCACTGGAGACTCCTTCCAATAATGTTAAATGAAAGTCTCCTTATTTCATACTTCAAAACGTCACCATATCGAGAGTTAAATAACAAAACCTTTAAATTTTTTTCATTATTAGACTTAAATCATGAGCGTATTAATACAGTCTCGTGGTTTACAGCTGCACTAATAGTCAGAGCTGCTGTTAGAGGAAACGAAACACCTGGATCGATCGGAAGCCGCGGTATAATGTCTTTTAACGAATGAGTTGTAGCACTTTTTGTCTTTTTATGGGGGCAAAAACAAAACAAAAAAGGGGAAAGCAAAGGAGAAATACAGTTGGATAAATTTAAGTGGGTTCATACATTTATAAAATATAATTCAGATTAAAAAACAAAACAAAACACGTAAGGCATATGTTTTTACTTGAATAACACGCCACCAAAAATTCCTTTAAATTCATTATTATATTTTAATGTCTATTTTTGATTTAGAGTTATGATTCCTACTTTATACAAATACTTTTTTTTTTTTAAATTAAATACCATTCGTTTGTTTTCCCTCTCTCCTTTTCATTCTGTTATTAAATTTCACTCACTGAATGTGTATCGATTTTATTTAAATAATGAATACCGCCGTTCTACTTTATAACAGTGCCAACACTTTAATTAACAGTATTGTTTAGGGTGTACATTCTTGCGTACTATTCCACAGCGTACTCTATAAACCTTCTTGCTATTGATGCGAGAGACTTTTGGCACGACTTAATGAACTGGATTATTAAACCTTTCCTTCTTTTTGTTCCTCTAACGAATAACAAAAGCAGTACAGGAAGAGAAATGGCTCGTGGTAGTGGGGATGCAAGGCTGAGACTCCTCGTGCTTCAGAGTCAAGATTTAATCCCGTGGCCGTCCTGCTGCGTGGGGGGTGGGGGGGGGGGAAAGAGGAGGGTGTTGCTTTAACAGGAAACATGGAAAGCACATCACACACACGACACCGCCGCCAAACTTGTTAACAAATTCGAAAAGACTGGAAGTGTCGCGGGCCGACCGAGGAGAAGTGACACTGGCGTACAGTACATAGTCCCCTGTGTATGGAGACTTTTCGGACACCCTGTATAATCAATCTGCCCAGACATAAAATTAGTTTCATGATGGATCCAATAATGATGGGACGGCATTTTTCGGTTATTCAGTCCCTACATCAATCTCAAATCTGATCATTCAGTAAGAGGTGTGTGTAATTACACATTAAACAACACATCTCTGTTTTTATTGTCTATCAAAAAAGGAATAAAAAAAAATAAATAGACAAAGACCTCTGTCTAATACAGAAATGTATACACTGTAAATACAGCTTCCGGCTGTGGAAGACCTAGAATATTCTAAAATAATCCTCAATTAGGGTCTACATGTGGGTTTCCTCTGCGTTTCCTGGCTCTGGGTTACTGATCAGAAGGTCAGAGGTTCAAGCCCCATCACATCCCTTGAGCACGGCCCTTAATCCTCTCTGACCCTGCGCTCTGACCCTAGCTTCCTAACCAGCTGGGATATGCGACAAAAGAATATCACTGTGCTGTAATGTATATGTGACAAATAAAGGCTTCTTAAACATGCTGGTGACTCTAAATTGCCACTAAGTTCCTGGGATAGTTCCTGGGATAGTTCCTGGGATAAGCTCCAAATCCACTGTGACCCAGACAAGGAGATAAGGCTCTTACTGAAGATGGGTGAATATCTGCTTGAATTTCTTCTTATTTTTTTTTTTTTTAGACTTCATTAACAATATTTAAAAAAAAAAAAATGATTATAATAACGACAGTATCAGACAGATCTTGGATCAGTAATCTTAATCCCTGAAGTACAGTTGGAGTGATGGAGAACAGGAAGGAGGGAGGAAAGTATTGAGAGAGAGAGAGAGAGAGAGAGAGAGAGAGAGAGAGAGCGTCCTCGTCTGTCTTTGTTATGTAAATATAACCACTGACTCAGACAGGCTTCCTCGCCTCTGATTGGCCGCGCAGGTTTGAACTGTAAGGCGTGTATGAGAACAGTGTGATCGGCGGGCCGGACAGTCCCAGACTTTGAACTGAGACACAGGCAGTGGTCAGAAGGAAACTACGTCAAGGACCGATGAAAAGACTCCTGGGGAAAATAACACTCTCTTTGTTTGTGGTGTAAAGTGATGGACGAACGGTCAGTCCACACTGAGTTGAATCCTGGGAAGTCTGAGTGTCCTTCATTGTCCTGTCATTGTTTTCCCATTTTGAAATGAACAAGTATGTTTAAAATCAAAGTATTTCTTTTAAAAGAATACAAAAAAAAATCCTTTTTAATTACACATTGCATTTCTTTCAGACTCATTTAATCTAGTTATTCCACAGTACATACAGTATAGTGCAGCACTGTGCAGTTCTGTGTAAAGGTCTGCATGTCCTTAGGAAAAATTCAACAAGCCTCATCAAGTTAGGGAGGACGAATGAAGACAAAGACATTCTTTCTGACTCGGGTCTTATCGGTTTTTGAGGCTGTTTCTCTCAATATCTCAGTATCCTGTTGATAGAAAATCTCATTCACACAAGAACCCCGTCTTATGTCAGATATAATCAATCGAACAGTTATTAAAGGTCTTTCGCTTCACACAGGAGCTATGAGTCTAAGATTGCTAACTGTAATAAAAAAATCATTTAAATTCTTAAATAAAACTTTAATAGCAAATGTAAAAAAAAAAATAATAATAAAATATATATATATATATATATATATATATATATATATATATATATATATATATATATATATATATATAATTTCTCACATAGCCAAAATGATCAGAAAACATTAAAAGTAAAAAATCGATTTAAAAGTTTGCATCATCCTGTTAAAAAATTTGAACCTCTCCACTTATCTAATTCTCTACTAAATAATAATAATAATAATAAAAAAGGTGTTTTATATTTTTCCTTCTTTACTCAGAAATGATGGGAGGCACAAACTTTTGCATTCAACACTACTATAGCTTAAGACATCCTGCAGTTATTTGTGATTAGTAGATGAATACGTAATACTGAATTACATTTTATAAATAAATAAGCCCCACACTGAGGGTTTTAGCGCTGGATTAATAAAACACTGACGATTCATTTATTAAGAAACGAATGGATAAGCACGCAGACTGCTGCGATAAGAGTAAATAATGATATTCTGTTGAGAATATAGGTCTCATTTTTGGTTCTCCCATTAGACACAGTTACTTCCTGGTTTTATTTACCAAGTCAAAGAACTCAGACTGGGTGTTTTTCAAAATAATCAGTTTGCCTGCTAATCCGCTCCTGAGATCCGTTCTTGAGATCTGCTCGTGAGATCCGCTCCTGGTTTTCCGGCAGCCGCTCCTGCCCTCAGTGACCAGCCCATAGAGTTTGAATGGAGGGGTAGGAGGTGTTGTGGCGGGTGAGGGGCAGTTGAACAGTAAGCCCTGCTTTTACACACACACACACACACACACACTCACACACTGTTCTGAGAAACTCTTGGTAACATGTTACACTGTGTAACTCTTTTTGAGGATACAACGCTTCCGTAAAACATTCAGTGGAATAACCTTCAGCTTCAAGTTTGGACACGAAAACTAACGTAAGTGATTTTGGGTCTGTCCTTTGTTCAGCAGGTGCACAATTGTAATCAGTAAGTCCATCTAAAGCCGTTTATCCACGTGTTTACTGAAGGATCTACTTTTTTTTGTGTAGACCCGTAAACAGGTAGAAAAGAACGTTTTTTCTTGTTGTTGAGAAAGTTTCAGGATGAGCTTGATTTACGCTACCTGTTCAGCCCACCTGTGCACCTGCTCAGGAAAACTCTCATCTCTCCAGTGACCTTATTTTCCAACGTGTGCCCACTGTGTTAGAGAGTAATCTGATTGGTCAGAAGGTGTTGATTCATTCTCTATTAAAGCACGCCCTGACAGTAGTGTAGTAGCTGTAAGGCAAATCACAGGTTTATATTAACGCCCTGGTTATAATATGTCATCGTTTCTATGGTAACGGCTAATTCACAGGGACTCGTATGGCGGATCCTACAGTCGTCGATATGTTAATGTTGATATGAAGTTTTCGGATGTGAGAAAGTCGAACTTGTTTTGCTGAAGTTCCACAACAGTACATGTAACTATAAATGGGCAAACGGTACACATATATATTTCCTCAGTAATTAAAAAATTGTAATCATTGGCAGATTGCTGTCGTAATTTTGAGAGGCTCCTATTAATACGCTTGTTTCCAAGACAACTTTCACAGACATTTAGCTATAATAATTTCATTCATATAATAATATATGAATGAAAACCTGTCTGGGTGAATGCATAATATGGTCCACTCATCCGGTAACCTGTGGTCCTGGGGGGATTTAAGGGGCTCTTACACATAACTAATGACACTTGGTGGACATACGGCGCCCCTCCACCCACGCTGTAACACACTTACGCTTATTTCCCATTGTTCATGCTGTCACTTTTCCTAATCACTGTCCATCTGCTGGGGCTTTTTGGGGTGTACACTAAATCAGCTAGCTGTGCTTTGTTAGATTTCTGCATTTAGATCAGGACTATCCGACCACCTGATTCAAGGCCCAGGATCTAACACCCATGAGACTGACCGTTGCTGCTCTTTATCCTCACAGAAACAGTCCCAGGACACGTGTGTGTGTGTGTGTGTGTGTGTGTGTTGTTTACTTTCTTTTCTTCCTAAAGTGTCCCTGAATAGGTCATAAAAGTGGTGACTGGTACTATAAAGCTATACTAAATGTTAACAAGACTCACACTGGTTATTTATTGCTTATTTACAATAATACTGTATATTCTGTACTGTATAGAAGTTGTGGTCTGGTCTGCACTTATATCCAAAGTGCTTTACACCGTGTGTCATTCACCCATTCACACACACATCAATGGTAGCAGAGCTGCCACGCAAGGCGCTAACTTGCCATCGGGAGCAACTTGGGGTTCAGTGTCTTTCCCAAGGACACTTCAGTATGTGGAGTCACGTGAACCGGGAATCGAACCGCCAACCCTACGATTAGTGGACGACCCGCTCTACCACCTGAGCCACAGCCGCTCCAGTTACTCATTACTTATTATTTATAACAATAAGTTATATCTTATTAGTGCCCAGCAACTGAGACAGTGAAAGCTTTGATTTTTATCTCCAGTGCATTTACACTACACTGATAACTACCTGTAGTGTTTACATCACCTGTGCCTGGACCCACGATGTGCAGACTTTCACAATAGTTAAGCATAGACCAATGAACATACGCTTAACAACTGCTTTATTAGTGCCATTTCAGTCCCACTTTATATATATATATTCATTTTGAGTCAAAATCTCAAAGTGCTTTACATCAAAGATTATAAACTCAGTAAAGATATAAGACAATAAAGAATATGTATACGTATACCAAAAATTCTAAATAAAAGAAATATAAAAGAAAATGAAATAAAAACAAAGTATCACAGTGAAGATAAATGGTAAAATATGTTAATGTATACATTTTTTTTAATCAATAAATAACAACCTTAATAAAACAATCCAATATTAATCGTCTCTGATAACTGTGATGTTATACACACACTATAC
The DNA here is from genome assembly GCF_023375685.1 of Ictalurus furcatus. Taxonomy (NCBI): domain Eukaryota; kingdom Metazoa; phylum Chordata; class Actinopteri; order Siluriformes; family Ictaluridae; genus Ictalurus; species Ictalurus furcatus. The sequence goes on along the minus strand of NC_071258.1, from coordinate 33,249,380 downwards.
AGACAGCTGTATATGTAACGTATGACGATGACTGCAGTGTTACGGACAGATTACAGCAGTAAATACACAAATATGTATATACACGTGTATCTTGGCAGGTGTAACAGAAAATCTCTTTTAAGTGTAACAGGTGGCAGTTACTTTTGTAATAAATTCTACAATTTGCCCTTTATACCAAATGTAGCCGGTCATCCGAGATGTTTGCTGCTTTTCTATTTCAAGCATCACGGACTAAAAGTGTTTGTTGTTTGTTTGTTTTTGTTTTTTTGGAAAGCCTGGATGTACTTAATAAAGTTCTACTGTACTTTTACATTATCTGTTTACTTTTATGTATACCACCGTGCTGCTGAGTTCTTGATTCTGATTGGTCAGAATGTTCTAGCTGCAAATCACAGCGTTGTATTAATGCGCTAGCTCTAATACGTCCGTTGTAGTTTCTATAGTAACGGCTCATTGACAGGAGCTTGTACGCTGGATGCTCCACATAAACGGATTCAAAACGTGTGTAATCGTCGATCTGGTGACGTTTTCTGTAAGGCGATGTTTATTTAACGTTTATGGATGGAGTCTCCAGTGTCAGAGCTTTGGAATACTCACGGGACAGTCTTCAGGATAGAGGAGTTAGTTCACGCGTTGCTGTTTCTCGGGAACATGACAAGCTGCGTGTTTTCGGCTTATTCACGTCAAGAGAGAGAAGAAGTGAGAACGGGAACTAGCTTGTTTCACGGACGGGCCACAACATTTAAATATAATCATGATGACAACGTTTCAACATCATTTGGGGGTGGTGGCGGCTTGATGGTTAAGGCTCTAGGTTAGTGATCAGAAGGTCAGGGGTTCAAGCCCCAGCACTTCCAAACTGCCACTGTTGGGCCCTTGAGAAAGGCCTTTAACCCTCTCTGCTCCAGGGGGCGCTGTATCATGGACTGCGCTCTGACCCCAACTTCCTAACATGCTGAGACATGCAAAAAATAAGAATTTCACTGTGACTTATAAGGACTCACTATCATTATAATTTAAAAGAATTCATTGTTGGCGAATTGCTACAGCGTAACATGAACGAAACACTTTGGGATCACCCTGTCTTTGATTAGTTTCCTATAACCGTACAAATTACCACAGCTAACGTTTGCTTTTGGTCAAAACCAGGCCAGGTAAGAAGCCAACATTGACCGAGACGACTGTCACCTGACTTCTATAATCCACCAATGTAATACCATAAACGTGGACTACAATATCTAATTCAGAGTATAAGGAATAAAGAGGTCTGTTAAGCGCTGCTATAGGGTAGGCGTATGTAACAATGTAGTTGCTGAGTAATTATACGCTTGTTATAGACACACTCTGGGAATGTCCCCTCCTACAGTACATATGAGACAATCTGCTCCTTGTCACAATGATACAGATCTCTCTGGTGTGTGTGTGTGTGTGTGTGTGTGTGTGTAGGAACGTGGGAGGTAAAATGACCCCGGTGTTTTCCATGTATCGGTTTGCTGTGTGGTTCAGGTGCAGCGGAGGCCTCGCTGAATTATTTAACCTTTATTTCTCATGGACTGGCGCTGAATTGTCGTCTTTGTGTTGCCAGTGGCTTTGAGATTTCAGACTCCAGACTTGAGACTTGAACCTGTTAGTCGATTTATATTTTTTGGACTCTGGTTACCGATTCTGTATGTCTAATCCGAGACGAGCGTGAGTGGAAACACGGCACGTTTCATGTTTCTAGAAACGTGAGAGACTTAAGTGAAAGGCTTCTCGTTTTCAGAGCTATTGTTAATTGAAGATTGGATCAGACGGCCTTTTGTTCCTTTGTGTTAAAGGTGGTTAAAAAAAACCCCAACAAAACCCACCAACAACATATCGTTGAAGATAGGATGGTGATGTGGTTTAAAAACACACTTTTATGGTAGTACAGCTTGATCTGAAAGGACTCATACATCAGTACAGGAACAGTAATAAAGATCCTTTTGGGAAAAGTGTACCCCTGTGCTCTTTCACTCTCCATGTATTACATCATCAGATTGTTGTTTCTGAGAAGCTCGATTTAGCTTTTCACAGGTTTATATCAATGCACTCGTGCTAATATGTTATTGTTTCTATAGTAACAGCTCATTCACAGGAACGTGTATGGCGGACGCTCCACGGAAATCGGTTAAAAACGTGTAACTGTCGATATGATGAAGTTTTCTGCAGGGAAATGTTTATTTAACATTTGTGGAAGGGGTGTCCAGAGTAAGAGCTTTGTAACAGTCAGAAAGGTTCAGTCTTCGGGAGAGAGGATTTTTAAACTGATGACTGGAATGACTTATCTGGAATTTCACCCTCACGTCACAGTTCGACTGCAGTTTTCACTGAGTGACCCTGATTCATTCCTCTTCATTACATTTACGCCATTATCCAGAGCAACTTACATTTATCGCATTTATACATTTATCCTGTTTGCTCCCACTTGGGCTGTATGTCCCAGAGCAGACATGCCCCACTGTTTGGAAAACTTGGGAATACCCAGGACCTGCTGTAGAGATTACTACTGAGTAGTTGAGGGTTAAGGGCCTTGCTCAAGGGCCCAACAGTGGCAGCTTAGTGGTGCTGAGATCTGATCTCATGACCTTCTGGTTAGAAGTCCAAGGCCTTAACCACTGAGCTACCACTGCCAGAGCTTCAATAAACGCTTTATACTGGTCAGGGTGTGAGGTGGGAATACACTCTAGATGGGACGCCTTACAGTTACAGCTTTACTTCTAGCGGTTACAAAGCGCCGACACTGGAGACTCCTTCGATAAATTTCTCCTTACAGAAAACGTAACAATATCAACATGTTGTGATAAGTGTGATACGAATGAGCCTTTTCATGTAAACCTGATTTACATTTGCTGTTATAGAATTAATCAACACCTTCTGTCCAATCAGAATCGAGAATTCAACCACAGCGTGCTATAAATGTATATAATAATTCCCATCTACAACGGGGTTATCCCTTTTTCAATTCTATGTTGTGCTGTGTGTTTTATCATAGTCTTGGGGAAAAAAAAACAAAAAAAATTTGAGTCACACTGTACATGAGTGTATTATGAGAGGGCAATAAAATATACCTGACTCCCTCACTCTGTCACACACACTGCAGTTCGTCAGTAATAATAATTCTGCACTCAACTGTCCTATAAGTCATGCACTATGTCAAAAGGATGCTTTTGCATTGGAAATGGATATTCAGGATGTGAGTAGTCTGTCCATTATAGAGGGGAAGAGAGCAGAGACACTTTTATGAGTTTTTGTTGCTGAACACTGGACAGAGTACACTGAAGGAAAAAAAAAACAAAAAAGGGAATCAATCGCCTTTGACTTATTAGATTATGTTTTTAAGCTGCGCTGCTCTTTTGGGAATGCAGTGGTTGAGAGAGCAGCTGAACAGAGAGAGGGAGAGAAAAAAATGATAAAGGGTCAGAGATGAGGATACGGGCTGCCTCATGGCAGAATAACAGACTTTTCTCTAGGGTGTTTATTTTTCACACTCCAGTTCAGACATGGTGACTGCCATTATGTGTAAGACACTGCTGGGGAACTTGCCTGCTTTAAAATGCCTTAGTCACAGTCACAGTCAGAGCGATCCTCAGTTTGAAGTCTTCATTGTGTAGATTTATGGTGTTTACCGAGACCAGGGGCAATGCAGATACTTCCATTCATTACAGGGACATCTGCCGAGCCGGGGTAATCTCTCAAATACAGACAGCGCGGCTATTTTACACTAATTTATTGTAATACTGCCAATCATGCCATTTGTAAGTATGGAAGGAAAGAAAGAAAGAAAGAAAGAAAGAAAGAAAGAAAGAAAGAAAGAAAGTGAGAAAAAGAAAAAGAGATGGAAAGGAAGGAAAGCAAGAAAGCAAGATAACGAAAAAAGAAGGGAGAGAAAGAAAGCAAAAAAAAAGCAAAAAAGGGAAAAGAAAGTAAGAAAAATAAAAAAAAGATGGAAAAGATGAAAAGCAAAAAGAATGAGAAAGAATGAGAGATATACAGACGGAGGAAGAAAGAATGTAAGAAAGTGAGAAAAAAAGAGAGAGAAAGAGAGTGATACAGACAAAGAAAGAAAGAAAGAAAGAAAGAAAGAAAGAAAGAAAAGAAAAGAAAAGAAAAAGAGAAAGAAAGAGAGCAATACAAAGAAAGAAAGAATGAAAGAAAGAAAGTGAGAAAAAGAAAAAGAGATGGAAAGGAATGAGAGCGAGAAAGCAAAATAATGAAAAACGAAAAAACCAAGAGAAAGAGAAAGAAAGAAAAAAGTAAACAAGGAAAAGCAAAAAAGGGAAAAAGGATGAAAGAATGTAAGAATAAAAGATGGAAAATATGAAAGCAAGAAGAATGAGAAAGAAAGAGAGCAATACAGACAAAGAAAGAAAGAAAGAAAGAAAGAAAATGAGAAAAAGAAAACGAGTTGGAAAGGAAGGACAGCAAGAAAGCAAGCGGGCGCTACACCACAGACATATCTCCCTGCAGTTCTCACCCCCAGTGGGGTCCCACTGAAGCTAAGCAGGTTGAGCCTGGCCAGTACCTGGATGGGAGACCTCCTGTGGAAAACTAACTTTACTGCTGGAAGTGGTGTTAGTGAGGCCAGCAGGGGGCGCTCACCCTGTGGTGTGTGTGGGGCCTAATGCCCCAGTATAGTGACAGGGACGCTATACTATAAAAACAGCACCGTCCTTTGGATGAGACTTTAAACCGATATCCCGACTCTCCGTGGTGGTTAAAAATTCCAGAACACTTATAGTAAAAGAGTCGGGGTATAACCCTGGTGAAATTGGCCCTTCTCTAATAATCCGCATCTCTGAATTGGCTACATCACTCTCTCTTCTCCACTAATATCTGGTGTGTGGTGGCATTCTGGTGCACTATGGCTGCCGTCACATCATCCAGGTGGATCCTACACACTAGTGGTGGTTGAGGAGATACCCATAACCAATCAGATATACAGAGGAAGAAAGAAAAGAAAGAAAAAAGACAGAGTGATACCAAAAAAGAAAGACAAAAAAAAAAAAGAATCTTTTGATTGCGATTGGTCAGAAGGTGTTGATTAGTTTTCTATAACAGCAGCTCTGACAGTAGTGCGGCTACAAATCACTGCTGTACATTCACGCACTCGTTCTAACGTGACATCGTTTCTATAGTAACAGTAGGCGCTCTACATAAATGATTCAGATGTGTAATTGTTGATATGTTGAAATGTTCTCTAAGGAGAAGTTTATTTCACATTTATAGAAGGAGTCTCCAGAGTCAGAACTCTGTAACAGTCAGAGCTAAAACTGTATCTTTATATTATATCCTCTTTCTTTATTGTGCACCAGTAAAAATCAGCATTTTCTACACCTCTTTTCATTCTGCTTTCCACACAGTGCTCATCTTTCTGGACTTTTCCCGAACCCATTTAGGATTTATGTCTTACTTTGCACAGGCATCCTGACTCCTGTCTTTCATCACCCCCCCCCCCCCCCCACACACACATACACACTCCCACACTCCCCCAGCCTCGTCCCAAGCTTTCCTTCCACTGCTTCTACAAACCCTGAACCCATCACTCCCACCTTCACCCTCACGCACCTCGTCCTCCTCTCACCTCTCCTCGCCTATTCTGTCTTTTATATGTTCTCTCTCTTCCTCTGTGTTTTTCCGCTCCACAACACCTGTTGAATAGCTGTCTCCTGATGCTTTATGGGTATATCCCATGAGGGAGAAAGTTCCGGAAGGATGCAGGAACTCACTGTTCTGTGGAGTAGTGTCCAGTTTCTGACTCCGTGAGTCGCCTCAGATCGAGGTCACGGGGGCAAAGTCGTAGACTTTCAGGTCAGGCTGCTGTGATAGAGCAATAATATTTCTGTTAAGGACTCTGTGCTGTCTGTCTGTGGAATACGGCCCATGAATTTCCTTTATGGTTTGTCTGAGAGAGAGAGAGAGAGAGAGAGAGAGAGAGAGAGAACTAAAAGTAAACTCACTTTTAATAGATGGAAGCATAGCATATAATAATAATGATAATAATATATAATAATAGCATTTCTGTCTCGAAAAGCAACACTTGACTCTGTGTGAATTAGAATTTGTGGAAGATTTGAACGTCTTGTTTGTTTCCCTCCAGGTTATTCCACCGTCCACGTGACTTCATCGTGAGCTCGTGCAGGATGGACGGATGTGGAAGCGTACAGTACTGTCGCCACTTTCTCACAGACAACAGCACATTTCACGGTCAGTGTGGCTCCCAGGTGCGATCCCAGACACGGGTGGAGGCCGTGTTCACGCCACTGCCCAACCAAATATACATAAAATAGAACTGAGGTGGTTTTTATAGAGAATTGATTAATGTGCCACACTGAGTCCTAGTTCTGAATCCCACCCTGACAGAGAGCAGCTCAGAACCCACGTCTGTGTTTAATGTCTTTGACTGTCAGAGTTTTGGGTTTTCTGACAGAAAAGTCACGTGACCATCATGTGACCTGTAAAAGTTAAAAAAAGTGTTTTTTAGACACGTCACGTATTATGTTTTACACATTTTCACACATGGAATGTTTCTGTTTATTTTTCACACGATTCATTTATTTTCACATTTATTATTCCACATGTTTATTATTATTATTATTATTATTATTATTATTATTATTATGTAATTTTTTCCACATGTTTTTTCCCCCATGGCAATTATTTTTTTCATGTGAAAAATTCATGCGATTATTTATTTATTTATTTATTTATTTTTATACGTCATTTATTATGTAGGGTACACGTGATTTTCTCACATGAATAATTCTTCTATACATGTGATCATGCATTGCTCAATTGATGTCACATGATGTCCCTTGATGAAATGTTTTCCTCATTCCATCACACCTTACTCAAGTCCACAATCCCATCTGATAAATCTTATAATCACTTGTGAAATGCACGTGAATTTCCTGTAAGGGCTTCGAGAGTTTCCTTAACATTCATGACGCAGGAAGTCTCGCAGGAAGTAGCGTTTTAAAAGTAATTACGCTCCTCTTTTGTTCCACCATGGTCTGAGATGGTCACATAGTCAAACCCTTTTTTAAACATAAATATTTAAGCAGCGATATAAACAGCAAATAAAAAATAAAAAGTTAACATTGCAAGCTTAAATATTAAACTAATTTACTGTATTGAGTATTTGACTTACAAAAAGAAATGCAGTTTGTACGAGTGGACACCAGGGGGCACTGTGACACTACAAATATCTCACCCCTGAGTCGGAGTGTGACTATAGAAAAGGATTTCAATCATATCTACAAACTCAAAATGACAGGAAATCATTAGACTCGAACTTAATTACATTCCTTCAAGTGTGAAAATTGCACCCGAGCTACCAGACTGTATAAAACGGTTTACCTGTGTATTTTTTTACTACAAAAATATTAATAGTTTTATGATTCATCCTCCCCCCCCACCCCCCACCCCAACAAACTGCATGTGGCAGTCTAAAGGGAGGAATTTTAGATTAAGTGGAACATTTCTATTGCAGTTCCATTAAATATGTATTTAGAAAAAGCTCTCAGCAGCTTTGGTGCTGGTTTACAGCTCGAATTAAAGCTGAATGACGCACCAGAGGCGAGAGAGAAGCAGTTGTGCAGAGTGTCAGGATCACAGATCTGTCCATTTGTCATTGTAATACTGCTGTGTTGAGTGTACAGGGTGTGAAAGAGGCATGCACTGTTTAATCTGCGTAACAGCAGGGTTGTAACCGTTCCCAGGAGGACAAAAAGAAAATGTGATGAACTGAGGAAATCACACTAGGTTTTAACATATAGCAGGCATTTCTGGGACCTTTAAAGGTGTGGTCAGCTATACTTGAACATATTTTATAGTGTTTTATAATATGTTCTTTTCACATCTACTGCGGCTCAAATATGACAACGGATGTCTCAATCTCGGGGAGAAAAACAAATAATGTGGATGACCAACATTCAACCAATCAGAACAAAGCAGCCGTTTGTCAGTTGGTTGTCAATTCAGAAATCTTGGTCTCTTGCGCTGAGTGGTGAAGTGAGGAAATTAAACTGGGGTTTCACATATACACTGGATATAAAAAGTCTACACACCCCTGTTAAAATGGCAGGTTTAAAGTGACTGATTATCACTTTTATTCATCATTAAAGTGACTGATTACTCCCAAATACAGTCCAGCTGTTCCTGTAGGATTTTCCTGACATCTTCTTGGTAACTGGAAAAGCCATGGATCACAAAGAGCTTACAAAGCAGGGACGGGATCTCGTTGTTGAAAAATATCGATCAGGAGAGGGTTACAAAAACATTCCAAGGAATTGGATACACCATGGAAGACTGTAAAGATAATAATCAACAAGTGGAGAACAGGACGCTACTAAGAACAGGATGTCCCTCTAAAATTGATGAGAAGATCAGGAGAAAACCGTTCAGGGAGGCTGCCGGAAGGTCTACGGTGACATTAAAAGAATTGCAGCAATTTCTGGTAAGTACTGGTTGCTCCCTACATGTGACAACAAATTCTTCATGTCAGATGAAGAGTAATTTCACCTTTCAGCATGATAACGACCCAAATCAAACATCCAGATCAACAAAGGAACGGCGTCACCAAAACAAGTTCGAGGTTTTGGAACGGCCCAGCCAGAGTCCAGATCTAAATCCAATCTAAGATCTGTGTGGTGACCTGAAGACGGCTGTGTACAGGAGATGCCCAGCCAGTCTGACAGAGTTAGAATGCTTTCGCAAGGAAGAATGCCAAAATATTGCTAAGTCAAGACGCGCCAAACTCAAAAGATATAAAATGCTGTGATAAAATCTAAAGGTGCTTCAACTAAGTATTAATATAGGGACCGAGTTATTGTACATTTTCTTTCATTATTTCTCCCTTAAAATGATTCTTATTGTTTTTCCCTTTAATTAATAGGTTAAAATTTCCCAATAAAGGTAGAATGATTTATCTAGGTTAATTTTTTTTTTTTTTTTTACATCACAAAAACCTGCTTTTTTAACAGGGGTGTGTAGAAGTTTTATATCCATGCTAGCAGATTTCTTTCTGTCTTTCTTTTTAATTTTGGAGCTTTTGTGCTACTAATCAGAAGGCTATGAATTTGTATTTCAAGACTGACAGGATGTAACGCTTAGGCCTTTAAAGGTGCAGTCAGCTCTTTTAGTAAGTCATATTCTGTAGTACGTTCTCGCCATATTACGGATGACGGCAATAAGATATATGGATGGGAATAAAAAACAAATAATGTGGACGACCAGCATCTAACAAATCACAACAATAGATCATCACTAACTGGCTGTCGATCATGCTGGATGTCAATTTGGAAAATTCTGCCTATTGCTCAAGCATGTCTTCTACCATGCCTTGGGGGTGGGTGGGGATCTATCACGCATAGGGCTTCGGACAAAATCACTGATTGTACCTTTAATGCTCCGTTCAGAAAATAAATGACCAATTTAACAGAGTTACACCACAGCACTGATGTGAAATCTGGATTCTGATCGATCAGAAAGTGTATACTAAGTGATAACGGAAACTTGTTTGGATGTTCAACATTAAACGTAACTATAAATGGATAAAAAATAATTAATAAATGAATTGTAAATCATAATTTAAAAAAAATTGTAATCATGGTCAAATTGCTGTGATGAAGTTTCTCCATCGGGCCATCACACCACCCTGTCACTGATTATTTTCTTCTAACTGCACACCCCCAACATGTTCTATTCCTTACACGAATACTAGTGTTTAAGACGTGATGTCAGCTGCATGATTCTTCATTAGGACATCGAGCATATATTCCCTAACCAATTCCCAAAGATATTTACGATGTATAATATTTGTATTGTTATTGACTCATACACTGCAGATGTATGGGCAGATTTGGCGTCTGGTCATGACCAAACCTCAAAGAATAGTGTGATATATAATATTAAAACAATCTGTTAAGAAGGGTGGGTATGAATCATTAAAAAAAAAAACTCTTTTTTTTTTTTTTTTTTTTTAACGAGTGCTTGGGCCCCGAGTTTTGCGCACAGGCAGATATTCAGCAATTTTTTAACTCAAAGCAGTAAAGTGTGTTGTGATATATGTTCAAAGTGAGCGTCAGCCCGGTTGTCTAGATCTCTCCGAGGTTTTCCGCGTGCCTGTTTTGCACACACTGCTCAATTTTGTTCTAATTTAGTCTTCATAGCCTAAACGCTTTTACCGCACAACCTGAGGGAAAGAGAGACAAAGAGAGAGGGAGAGAGAGAGAGAGAGAGAGAGAGCAGGAAAGATAGATTGACCCGTCTGGAGAAGGCATGTGAGTTTGACAGTTAATTGCTTTGGCATCCTTTCATTTCGTCCCCTGGGCCCCTCTTCTTTCTCTCACGTTCTCTTCTGGCCATGCTCCATCTCTCTGACTTTCTCTCCGTGTCCCTGGTGGTTGTGGCTGTCAGAGCCGCTGATGCCCTGTTTCCCTTTAGTTATTGATGGACAGAGACAGGAGGAATCGAATGAATCATTTGCATTTGTCCGAGGAAGGAAAAGTGGAGAGAGGAAAAAAAGTGGGCTGAGAAAATGACATTACCTGTATGTGTGTGTGTGTGTGTGTGTGTGTGTGTGTTTATAAATATACAGAATACACTATGTGCGTATTCATAAACTGACAAGCAAGAAGGAATAGAGTGCCTTCCAGTGTCTTTCAGAGCTCACACACATACAAACCCACACACAGTAGCTATAAAAAGGCGCTCGGGTCATTAAACGAGACATTACCGTCCATGGTGTTGTCTTTTATCCTTGAGATTTTATTGAGCTCCGTTTCAGAGCAGTACAGAGAACATCAATAAGGCACTGATTTGATCCAGTTCAATGTTGGTCAGTTTGCTGGAACATTGTTTCATCATCAGATAATCAGCCAGAAGGCTGTTTCCTGAGCGATCTGCCTACAGACTCGTATATGATGCCTCTTAAACGTATTTAAATGTCATTGCTGGGTCGAGAGTAGCCTGCCCATAATACAAAACCTCCAGCGAAGAGCAGTGCTGTGGTCAGAAAGTCAGTGAAAGGTTTTAAGAACGAGTAACGCACGTTGTTCTTGGGGGAAAAAAAAATATGAGCTTTAGTGTCTTTATACAATTCTGACCAGCCAGGTGGTTATATACTGTATGTGTAAGAAAGTGTCCTGTAAGTGTTTAGGATGGATAATGGATTAGGATCTGGATAGGCACAGGGGAATAAACTCCTGTCACATCCACACTGATCCGGAAAATAAAGGAAAGACTACAGAGGCCGCTTTCCCCAGCTCTACGCTCTAATGCAAAATCTCTATTGATGGCCTGAATTTAGCACAAAACGATGCCTTTTTTTTCTGAGAAAAGTGGCTTGTGGATTTATGTAAGCACTAAAATTAGGCCAGGAGAGAGAGAGAGAGAGAGAGAGAGAGAGAGAGAGAGAGAGAGAGAGAGATATCCTTCCTCATGTCTTTCGGTTATCTCTGAGCCTAAGAATGCTTAACCATGACATTGTTTTGTGTTTATTTGCTTATTCATAGCCAGTTTAGGAAATAGGAAATACTCATAGTCTCTTCTCGGCATTTAATCCTTCAGGGGCTTTAAGAACATCTGTGAGAGCCACGTGTTTGGATAGATTAGAGTAAATACTTACTGGGACTAAGACACTGATTTATAGCAATTGAGGAGGAAGGTTTTTTTGTTTTTTTTGGGGGGGGATATAGCACATATTTTAAAGAGGGTGGTGGCATTTCATATATTAAATTAATACTGCTCAGAGAAAACGTGGAAGTATTTAACGGAATAAATTTTGACTGACTGACACGTAGATTGGTTGGTGAGTACCATTAGCATCTCACAGCTCCACGGCCCCAGGTCCGATCCTGAGCTCGGGTTATGAAGCAGCTTATTTATTCGATCTCTTTATATTTACACTATATGCCCAAATGTTTTTTGGACACCTGAGCATCCCACCCATACAGTCTGTGCTTCTTCCCCAAACTGTTACCACAAAATCAGACGCACACAGTTGTATAGAATGTCTTTGTGTGCTGTAGCGTTAAAATTTCCCGTCACTGGAAGTAAGAGATCCAAACCTGTTCAAGCATAACAATGCTCCTGTGCAGAAAGCGAGCTCCGGACATGAAGACATGGTGTGTTAAGACTGGAGTAAAGAGCTAGAGTGTCCTGCACAGAGCCCTGACCTCAATCCCACTGGGCACCTTTGGGATGAACTGGAACTGGAGCCTCCTGGACATCAGTACCTGACCTCAACCTCACTAACGCTCACAAATCCCCACAGCCACGCCCCAAAATCTAGTGGAAAGCCTTCCCAGAAGAGTGGAGGTTAATATAACAGCACACGTGGGTGTGATAATCAGGTGTCCATATACCTTTGGCCATATAGTATACGTTTAATGTTCTGGAAGGCCAACATTATAGCACATATAAGCAGTTATTCCCTCACCAGCCTTTCTTGATTGTAATAAAACAATAAAACAGGTTACTAACCACTAAACCATGAGTTCCTCTGTCCTGAAGATTTTCCATTTCAGGAAACTTAAAGCGTTACCTCTGACGGTTACAAAGCACTGATACTGGAGACTCCTTCCATAAATGTTAAATAAGCACCTCCTTACAATAAACTTGACCATCTATGATGACACATTTTTGCCTTAATTTCAGGCATTTTCTCATTGATTTTCTCTTTCTGAGAAAGGCAGAGGAACTATAGAACATTGTGCCTGCATTTAAAAGAAAATAATTAATAAAGCCATTTACAAAATTCCGTAACAGGAAACCTTCTCAAACTGAGTTATTTTATAATCGAGAGTTAAATTGTTCTTGTTATTATAAATGTTTGCCATTCTCTTTAAGTTGCAAAAACTCTGTACTCAAGGCCTGTCTTTATTATTGACCCATTTCATTGATTTGCTGAGGTTTTCTTATAGGCTAATTATTAATTTGTCTCCCTTTGTTAAGTAATGAAACGCCGTGTGTTATTTCAGCAGGTGTATTTGTGTCTGTTTGAGGATATTGTCTCCGTCCTGTCCTCCAACATGTCTTATAAAGTGAACATGGTGTGAACTGTAGCCAACCTTACTGACTCGTCTCATTTCAAATCCGTCCCTAACTGATCAGAAACTCGCACGTGATTTACTTTTCCGAAGCAGCTGAGCCGGTTTCAAATTTTATACACACCGAATAATTGAAAAGCTCACGAATGTGACTGTATTCCCTGTGCACGCCACATCTCCGGCTCAGCAGATTTCAAGCACATGTTGCTGTTTTAAAAAGAATCCGTGGTGATCTATTTATGAGCGTTTCCTTTTCCTCGCTCCTCAGTGCTAGATATTTTCTCTCATCTCCACAGGGTGTTAATAAGAAAACGTCAAAATAATTTTTAGTATAGCGTCAACTGCAGGGAGGTCCGTTTTTCTCTTTCGCTGTTTCGTCTTTTTCGTTGAGTGACTTTCGCTTGATCGTTCTTATATACTCAGCCAAGAAAAAAAAAAAAAGACACGTCCATTTTTCGGGAGACTGTGTTGTAAAGATAATATTGTAAAATCCAAACAAGCTTTACAGATCTTTATTGGAAAGGGTTTAAACGATGTTTTTCATGCTTGATCAATGAACCATAAACAATTCTTGCACATGCAGCTGTGGAACAGTCCTTAAGACAGCAACAGTTTACAGGCGGGAGGTGATTAAGATCACAGTTACAAAAACTTAGGACACTAAAAAGACCTTTCTACTGACTCTGAAAAACACCAGAAGAAAGATGTCTAAGGTTCCTTCTCACCTGCGTGAACATGCCATAGACCTGCTGCAGGGAGGCATGAGGACTGCAGATGTGTCCAGAGCAATAAACTGCAATGTCTTTAATGTAAGACGCCCAAGACGGTGCTACAGGGAGACAGGAAGGACAGCTGATCGTCCTTGCAGTGGAAAATTACATGTAACCATGTGTCCCCCAGACGTGATCGAGAACTTGCACGTGCCTTGGTGGAAGAGTGGAGGAACATCTCACAGCAAGAACTGACCAATCTGGTGCAGTCCATGAGGATGAGATGCACGGTAGTGCTTAAAGCAGCTCTAGGCCACCAGATACTGACTGTTACTTTTAATATTGACCTCCACTTTGTTCAGGGACTCATTATTCCATTTCGGTTCATCAAATTTCTGCAAACTTTTTCAGTTTATGTCTCATTAAGAAATTTGCTGGAAATGAAAGCAGCTGAATGTGAGAGGACGTTTCTTTTTTTTGCCGAGCATATATTACATTTTAACTGTGGTTTAGAAGAAGAGGAATTGAAATTTGGGTTCAAGAAGTTTAAGAAAGAATCCAGGGAGCATAATTGGGTGGGAGGGATGGACTTCCTCATTTCCCTGTCAATCAGAGCTACACTGGCCAATAACATCCATCTATTAGCTCATGTATAGGATAACTAGTACTTTCCTAATAACAGGTTGGAAAAGATGCCTTTGCTAGTTTCCTGTGTGAAAAAAAAAAACGCTCATGTGTTAGTCATCACCCCTTCTGGGTTAGTAACTGTCATGCAACAAGGAAACCCTAGCTAGTGGGTGGGAATTGCTTGGAATGGCTGAATTAAGGAAGAAAATGACACTCTTTCCCTTTTACAAGCTGGGTTGCATGGTGGTGCGGTGTGCCGCGCCGGCGCCTTTTTCCATATGGGTTTCCTCTGGGTTCTCCCGGTTTCCTCCCACCCCCCAAAAAAACATGCCAGCGGATTAGCGACACTAAATTGACCCTAAGTGCGAACAAATGTGTGAATGCGTGCATGGTGACATGAGATGGACTGGCATCCCATCTAGGGTGTATTCCTGCTTCACGGCCAGTTTTCCTGGGATAGCCTCCAGATCCACTGCGATCCTGACCAGGATAAAGCGTTTACTTAAGATGACTGAACGAACGAATGACATTTTAAAGCTCATTATATTATAAAAAACAGAAAATGCCCATTTTCTAAAATGTATGACGCTTGATGAGTTGATGCCTTGGGATCTTTAGTCATATATGAATATAAAATCAATATGCTAGCTATCCAAGTGATCAGGCTAACGTAATGAACGATTGTCTCTCGTCTAACAAATAAAAAGAGCTCGATATGAGTAATTCATTCCGCATGAACGGCAGAAGAGTCCCAGACCTACCAAAAATGTCATTTTAAACTCAATGTTGTGTGGTAACTGGGATGGCAGGGATGAATTCATCGGTGACAGCTGCCACCCACAAAGCCCCGAAATAAGATGGATATCGAGGAGCTCATGCCGAGTTTTGAAATCGTGGAAATCACATGGAGAAGATCCATTCTTTATTATGGTAGAAAACAGCTCCCGGTTCGATCCTGAGCTTGAGGTATTGTTTTGAGCTTGTTCTACTTTCATGTTTTCCTCCAGGTTCTCTGGTTTCCTTCCACCTCCTAAAAATGTGCCAGCGAGTGTGAAAGGTGCCCTGCGACGGACTGGCGTACCAACCAGGGTGCTTGAAGTATTTTTGACAGGCTACCGAGGAGAAAGCAGTTTCCTCTACACTTTGAGTCGCTAAAGCGGAAGGCTTATGTTTGACAATGCTCAGCAGTTTAAAAATGCGAATGTGGAAATAATAGAAGACTGACGAGCGCACCGTTTCCTGCTGGGATCTCTCTGCGCATCTGGCTGCATGATATTAAGAAATCAATCTCTGAACAAAGCCCAGTCTCTCTGGAATACAGTGCTAACTGTATAACGCGCAAAAGTCAACGTGGAGAGGCTTCGTTTCTTAAAATAAATGCAGGGACTGTTGCGGTTAGCAGTGTGTGATAGATCCTCTGTCACTTCACTCCTTCACTCCTCACACACGCACACATGCACGCGCGCGCAAACACAATCTCACACACGTCCCCGGGCGCACGGATCAAGCAGGAGCTCTTGCGCGCGCAGTCATTCCCGTCTCCGCGCTCCCGGATTGTAACGTCGCCAAATGGATCCGTTGAACGCTCGTTGCCATTTTTAGATCGGTCCAGGATTAGCTGGTGCGTTTGAATTGAGTGACACTGCGCATTGTTGTGTCGAGAGAGCACTTTGGAGAGCGAGGGCATGGTACGGGAGAACGCACTGGCACCTGATTTCTTTGGGAAAGGATCTTCAGCTTGAGGTGAAAGATGTGTGCCTGCCATCACCCATAATGGCAGAAGCGGAAGTTTTGAAAAATCTCAGTTTGGACAGGGGTGAGTCATGCATTTGGAGGCATTTTCTGTTTGAATCTTGCTCAGATCATCTTGCCATTTTTGTCGTTAAGCCTGATGCAACTCTGTCAGTTTTGACTGTAAAAGTTCATTTACTAACAGGGATCACTGCCGAATCAAGCAAATTATTTTGAGATGCCAAAGTAATTCAATTCATCTAATGGGATTACCCTATACAAGAAAAAAAAAAAAAAACCCACGTGATTGTCCTCCAAATATCTCCACGAACATGTAATGCAATGCAATATGAACAGATGAAAAGAATCACATTATTTCATGTATGAGACTCGAAAATCCATGTATTTTTATTTCCTGTAAGATGTGTATATATGTTCTTGTTTTCTGACACACCCCATAGCTGTACAGGTGCTGCGCAGGAATGCATGTGCCAGGTGCTCATTTATTTTCCCTGCACTGCACATTTATTTTCCCTACACAACACATCCCAGGACTAATCTGCCCATCCGGATGCATCGTGCTGGGGTCAGACTGATCTGCAGCTACGCAGCCTCATACGCAGCAAGCTGTGATGCACCATGTGTTCGGACACCTTTCTATCATGAACTTTTTCAGCAATCTGTGCTACAGTAACGCTTCCGGGGGATCGGACCAGACTGGCTAGCCTTCGCTCCCCAAGTGCTTAAATGAGCCTTGGGCGACCATAAACCTGTCGCCGGTACACCGGTTGGACCACTTTTGGTAGGTACTAACAACTGCATACTGGGAACACCCTACAAGACCTGCCGTTTTTGGAGAAGCTCTGACCCAGTCGTCTAGCCATCACGATTTGTCCCTTGTCAGAGATGCTCAGATCCTTACGCTTGCCCATTTTTCCTGCTTCCAACACATCAACGTTGACAACTGACCGTTCACTTGCTGCCTGATATAAGCCCACTGTAATGAGATAATCAATATTATTCACGTCACCTGTCAGTGATGTTAATGTTCTGGCTGATCGGTGTACACACACAGGTTGAAAAATACAGCATGAGGATTTTACACTGGGATCTAATGATGGCGTACAGCTCAAATAATTGTATTTGGTTTCTCTTCTCTTCTCTCCTCTTCTCTTCACTTCAACATCAGAACCTTATGTGCGGTCTCGATGCTCCATAGGGAACTAATATCGTCAGTATAGTTATATAGTAATAATTCATAGAAATAATGTCCAAAAGGTCGTGTAGGTTTTTTTTTTTTACACTTTCTCTTTCACCAGCCGTTCTGTCCAAACCAAAAGGAATGCACCATTTCTCGTTAAAAGCCGAGCTAGTGACACATTCGCCTTTAAAGCTTCCTACTTGGCCACTCTGTGTGAAATGAAAGCGATTAAGCAGTTCACGGGAGCATAGGTCTCTGCTTTATGAGATATCAATATCTGTAGCACTCCATCCCTCCTCGGGGTAAAGACAAATGGCAAAATCGACCGTCGTCTTTTCTAAGAAAGAAACCACCCGCCCACCATGCCAGCTCTCTGACAACATCTCTTTGATGTCATTCCTGGGAGATGGCAGTGAGAACGTGCCCAGAAACACAGTCATGATTTTATTAATGCTCTGAGTAGTTTTTTTTTAAAACTCTAAAGCAGTGCTTCCTGGAGCGACAACAGTGCGGTATGAAAACACAGGATGTGTGTGTCCTTGTCCGAGATGCTTTACAATTGGCTCTTACCAGGGTTCTGTCCCATGGGCATGCAACTAGTTCGCCCAAACTCTTTCAACCAACACTGAACAGATTCCCAAACAAATACTCTGCTGATGAATTGACCAAAACTACACATAATTAATTGCTCTAGATATACTGATTAAATATTCAATTAATCATGTTTGGTATGAATCATGCTACTTAATTATCATTAACGACAGTGCAACCTACAGATCAGCTGTACTCATTAAAGCTTAATTAATTAATTTATTCTGATAATCGTGATAGTTTGTCGGTCCTGATTTGAATTATTTTCTCATTTATCTCTCTATTTTCTTGAAATTCATATTGGGTATACGGTGACACGAGTGAACATTCTTCGTGAATGTGCACAACATTGGACGTTTGAGGATTTCCTTTCTCCTACATATCGGTTTAACCCTAATTAGTCAATTAAATAAATTAGTTGTTTTACATTGACATGCTAAATGGGGGCGCATAGTGGCTTAGTGGTTAGCACGTTCGCCTCACACCTCCAGGGTCGGGGGTTCGATTTCCTCCGGGTACTCCGGTTTCCTCCCCCAGTCCAAAGACATGCATGGTAGGCTGATTGGCGTGTCTAAAGTGTCTGTAGTGTATGAATGGGTGTGTGAGTGTGTATGTGATTGTGCCTGTGATGGATTGGCACCCTGTCCAGGGTGTACCCCGCCTTGTGCCCCATGCTCCCCGGGATAGGCTCCAGGTTCCCCCTGACCCTGAAGAGGATAAGCGGTATAGAAGATGGATGGATGGATGGATGGACATGCTAAATGGTTTTGTGTTTCATTATTTCTTGGTGGAACTTGACTTTAATTGTCCTTCGTAGCCTTAAATCTTTTTAACTTGGTATGACATAGATGGTAAAATTTTTTCATATTATTGTAATTAATACATTTTGTTCATTGGTAAGTGTTACTTTTAGGCTAAATTTAATTGATGAAAAATGACCGTAATTTAAGTCAGCTGAAACTGAACAGGTTTAGTCAATAAAAGGTAAAGATTTGGGGCTTTTTGACCTCAGATTTCCCTAATATGTTCTTAAAAACGCCAATGCAGTAACTTCCTAAGTGCCAATTCCTTCTTAAATGATTACATTGCC
Organism: Ictalurus furcatus; assembly: GCF_023375685.1. Taxonomy (NCBI): domain Eukaryota; kingdom Metazoa; phylum Chordata; class Actinopteri; order Siluriformes; family Ictaluridae; genus Ictalurus; species Ictalurus furcatus. The sequence continues at coordinate 33,230,360 of NC_071258.1, read as the reverse complement.
ATTTTAAAGCTTACTAAAGCCTCCCTCCTTTTCATTCATTGTGTATTGACTAAATGAAAGTTCTGCAATGGTTGAAACTATCTTACAGCTACGACAGAGCCTCTAGCGTGCAGCGGTTCCACATTTAATAACACGACTACGCTTCTAATAAATCAAAATCCCAGAGTATAAAACATTATGGATCTTTCTTCAATTGTTCAGTTTTCATCTCGGAGATACTGTAAGTTCAGTGATCAACAATAATAACACTACATGTACAGAATCTCCAAGGAATGCATGACAGAATTCTTGTTTTTAATCTTTGAATCTCTTCTTGGCACGTTGTATACAGGGGTGAGAGGACGGAGGTGAACGAGGTAGAGTGGAAACACAGAGTTCAAATCAGGGCTGGATTTGGACGGAATTTTTGTCGGTCTGTCATATTTAGATTTAAAACTGTGCGCTGTTGGTCAAATTAAAGCTTTAGTTCTTATTTCTTACTCATCTGTAATCATGTGTGTGTAAAACGTGCAAACCTGTAAAAAAAAGTACCAGAAAAAAGTGCAAATTGTAGATACAGTGCCCTCTACTAATATTGGCACCCCTGGTAAATATGAGCAAAGAAGGCTGTGAAAATTTGTGTTTTTATTGTTTAACCTTTTGATATTTTGTTCAAAAAATTAACAAACAAACACAGGTTTATCAAAAAATATTTTTGTTAAATATAGGTGTGCAACAATTATTGGCACCCCTATGAATTCACATGAGAAAAATACATTTGAAGTATATTCCCATTGATATTTAATTTTTTTTTAGTACAACTGGGTGACTAGGAACAGGAAATTGTTCAACCATGACTTCCTGTTTCACAGGAGTATAAATATGAGGTAACACACAGGGCAAATTTCCTTATTCATTCATAACCATGGGTAAGACCAAGGAATGTAGCTGTGATGTGTGGCAAAAGGTTGTTGAGCTTCACAAAAAATCTCCAAGGATCACAGATGGAGAATTGCAGATGATAGTTGCGTCTTGGGGTCAGAAAGTTTCCAAAACTACAATCTGAAGTCACCTACATCACCTCAAGTTGTTTGGAAGGGTTTCAAGAAAAAAAAACAAAAACTCAAGCGTCTTCAGTTTGCCAGACACTACTGGAACGTCAAATGGGATCGGGTTCTATGGTCAGATGAAACCAAAATAGAGCTTTTTGGTAATAAACACCAGAGGTGGTTTTGGAGCACACAGAGAGGTAGAAATATGGAAAAGTACCTCATGCCCATGGTTACATATGGAGGTGGATCTTTAATGTTTTGGGACTGTTTTTCTGCCAGAGGACCTGGACATTTTGTTAGGATACATGGCATCATGGACTCAGATATCAATAGATATTAAATGAGAACCTGACCGCCTCTGCCAGAAAGCTTCAAATGGGCCGTGGTTGGATCTTCCAGCAGGACGATGATCCAAAACATACATCAAAATCAACACAAAAATGGTTTACTGACCACAAAATCAAGGTCCTGCCATGACCATCCCAGTCCCCTGACCTGAACCCCATAGAAAACCTGTGGGGTGAACTGAAGAGGAGAGTCCACCAGCGTGGACCTTGAAATGTGAAGGATCTGGAGAGATTCTGTACGGAGGAACGGTCTCAGATCCCTCGCCATCTATTCTCCAACCTCATCAGGCGTTATAGGAGAAGACTCAGAGCTGTTATCTTGGCAAAAGGAGCTAGCACAAAGTATTGACTAAAACTGTCTAAATAATTGTTGCACACCTATATTTAACAAAGATTTTTTTTGGGATGAACCTGTGTTTTGTTTGCAATTGTTTGATAGCCATGAGAGCAGAGTATTTTTGTGATTTTTTTGAACAAAAGATTAAAAGATTAAATAATAAAGACAATTTTTCACAGCCTTGTTTGCTCATATTTACCAAGGGTGCCAATATTAGTGGACGACACTGTATGTGCTTATCCGTTTATCTCCTTACCTCTTTTGTTCTATGTATGATTTCTGCTGAAAATCATCCCCTCTTTCACCCACTTTATCTGTCTCGCTCCCCAGCGGGACTATTATGCCTTTTTTCCCCCCTAAAACAATGAATTAGATCTTCAGATCCCTGCTTGCCTTTGCTCGCTCCATCCTCAAAGGTTCAAAGGCTCTGCATAAATAGCATTTGTGAGGGAGATACAAGAGTGCAGATGACCAAAGACATGGACTGAGGGATTGTGGGTAAAACAGTGGGTGTGAGCGGGCGGTTAGAGGTGCAGGCTAGGGTCCACGTTTGCTCAGGGATGTGGCACCGGTTCGGATCCGGTCCTGAGGGCATGGAGCTGTTCTCAGTGATGGCTGAGCGATCAGTCGTGGCCAACGTTGCTTCTCTGCTGGCACGGAGGTTGTATTATGTTGGGGGAAGTGTGGCCGTGCCACAAAAGTGCCGTCTGACTTATCTGGGTGAGTGTAGTTACGTTAATTTGGGAGTTTATGTATGGAAAGTGTTTTTTTTTTTTTAAAAAAAACTTTTATTTATTTATTTTTAGATATAAATTCTTGCTCATTATAACACAAGCCATATCTATAAATACTGTAAATATAAATCTTAATTGCTATTTATGGTGACTTCTTTGGATTTGCTTTCGTTTACTTTAACTTTCTTTTCATACTAACTATATTTCACTTAGCTTGCAATGATTGGAGGTAATGAGACAGAAGTGGAGAAATAAACCGTTTGCTTTTTCCTACTCGGCACTGCACATATGCGGATGTATTCCTTGAAATTGTCTCCATAAATTTCTTCCAGGGTGATTTTCTTGCCAACTGTTGCCGTCTAATAGCTTTACGCTGTGGCCATACTGAACAGATGGCGTTAATTGCAACCATGTGCTTTATAGCAAAAAAACATACAAGCAAGCCTTTTGAGATCTATCTAAAGCTTCCAAGAGCATCTTATTACTTGTTGCCATGCGTGTGACGCAGATTGCACACTTGTGAGCTTGATGTTTCTTTGGGTTTAATTGAGCAGCAGTTAGGAACGTTGGTTAATGACTGGGATTGTGATGGTGAATAGATAATCTGTGTCTAAAAGATGACAGGAAAGGAGCAGCAGGAGCGCCGCACTATCATACGCTGTTTGGGGAGGAACAATGCAAGCAGGAGTCTATTTCGTGTTATTTATAGCTCCGTTCTTTTTCACTCTTGGTTTATTTGTGTGCATGTGTTGTGAGGAGATGTTCTAGACTCGCAGGACTCCTAAGAGCTATGTTACTAAACATTTCTGTGTCTTGCCAATGACTCAGAGAGGACCCTGTATGGAAATAGCTCAGTGTTTCATACCGTGAGAGTTTGATATGTCTGAGAATCAGCTGCTTAACGGCTGTACTGTTTCTGCATATTCTCTTAGTCTGTGTTTCCTTGCCGCAAATGATTGAGGAATTATCAAGGATGGATAAAAGTCAGTTGAAATACATTTTAATATTTACAGTTGAGCGCAAACTTTTGCATTTCCATGAGATATATTTTACAGTCTGTACAGGATTTCACAATGGTTTTTTTTTTTTTTTGTGATTGTTGGGGCCAAAAATGCTTGATTTTACTGTGGTTTCCCCGCCAAAAAAATTTGCTATGCAATTTGTGGAATTTTTTGTGCTTTTTTAATTTTTTGCGGAAAACTACTTGAATTGGTGAAATTGCAATTGGGTCTTTCACAGTGATGTTTGTTGGTAAATGAGACCTTTTAGCTGTACTCATGTTCGACGCACATGAATCAAAGAGGGCTTTGGCTGAATGAACTTTGTGATGATGCCACGATGCGTCTTGGTCCAAATCTGCGGTAATTTGAAAAAAAATTGCAAGGGCTCCGAATATTGCAGATTTCGCACAATTTCGTAAAAGCACAAAATCCTGGAGGGACTGATTTTCTACCACGATCTCTAGGCTACCGATTTACTATAAACACATGCAAACTCTGGTTTTGCAAACTATAAACACATGTTCTCCGGTTTTCCATGTTTAACTCGTGCTGTGTTCAAAAAGTGACAAGCTGCCTGTGTGTTTGTCTCTCATTGGTGTGTAGCGACTTCTTAAATGGGAACTAATTGCAGGTAGGAAGTAAGTGTGACTGGGGAACTATGGAAATGTCGGACCACACATGCTATGAGAATCATTTAAGCCAATCAGATTTGTCACTCCTTGTACACACATGTTATTTGGGATCTTTGTAAATCAGGGCTTCAGTGCATTGATTTTATTATCACAAGAAAAAAAAAAAAAACGTCACATAGTGCAAGCAAATATATTAACATAAACTTCGCATTTCTCTTTCTGACTGCGATATAAATATCTATAACTTGTTTGCCCACTCTCGGCCTTTATACTGTAACTGCGTCCAACTTCCTTCATATCCTCTGAGTTAATATTATCTAATATTATAATATTCATCTGCTCCCCACGTTCTTCCTGACATGTCTGTTCAGACTCTGCCAGATTGCTTGGCAAATATTTGAGCTTTCTTCTGGAATCTCTGTTGGAACTGTGCCAGATGTCAAACACTGCCTTTTTAAAATTAGCTCTGAGGACGGAGAAGCTTGAAGCAAAGCTTCCTCTTAGACCATAGATCCCCCCCCCGGTTAATTATGCTGTGGGGCGCACGGTGGCTTAGTGGTTAGCATGTTCGCATGTTCTCCCCGTGCTGTGGGGGTTTCCTCCGGGTACTCCGGTTTCCTCCCCCAGTCCAAAGACATGCATGGTAGGCTGATTGGCGTGTCCAAAGTGTCCGTAGTGTATGAATGGGTGTGTGAGTGTGTATGTGATTGTGCCCTGCGATTTATTGACACCCTGTCCATGGTGTACCCCGCCTTGTGCCCGATGCTCCCTGGGATAGGCTCCAGGTTCCCCGTGACCCTGAAAAGGATAAAGTGGTATAGAAGATGGATGGATGGATGATTATGCTGTGGATTGTTGTCTTGTTGCGAGATACATCCGTTTGATTTGGAATCGTAGGTTATGATTCCGCTTCCCTGTTTTATATTCCCGAACAAACGTTCAAAAACCTCGAGTGTAATGCCAGTTGACGAAAACGTAGCAAAATGTAGTCCAATAAGCTACAAAACACTGCCGCTCGAGTTGAAAGTCTATTCAGCGAATGCTAATGCTAACGCTAATGCTAACACACTGATGGCCAGCACTAAATCATAAACAGTCAACTGATAACACTGTTGCTTTGCTTTTATAACTATAATAATAAGATATGTGCTTTGTCATATTTTTTTTGTGTGTTAGCGACAGCTTCTCATAGCTACAAGATCAAAGCAGATTTTTCCTGCTAGCTAGCATCCATCTTGATTGCTAGCGAAAGCCACTATGAATAAGAATAGGCGAGTCGTTTGCACACCGGTGGGTATCTGTTTCCTCCCTTACAGTCAAGCGTCTAATACAGAAATATTAGGTGTTAGCAGAAATAGACATTTGTAGACACACACACGCACACACACACACACATATATATATATATATATATATACAGTTTGACTGTACTTTTAAGTATGATAGGTGATAATGTGTGTGTGTGTATGTGTGTGTGTGTGTGTGTGAGTGTGTGTGCGGAGCAGTACAGGCTATGCGCAGGTGTGTGTCTGCATAATGCATGTGCTCTGTTGTGTGTTTCCGCTCTGATGCTTCTGAGGCTCTGCGCTTTGTTGATCCGGGCATCACAGAGAATCTTCACAAGGCAATTATTCAGTGTTTGATATTATCCTGTAAGACTCCTTAGAGAACGCTTTCATCTGTCATCCCTCTTTTCCCGTCTCCCTCTCTGTCTCTCTTGCTTACTCTCTCTTTATCTCTCTCTTTCTCTACACCTCCCTCGTTCATTCAATGATCCTCTCTCTCCGTCTCACTCTCTCCATGTCTCTCGTTCTGTCTCTCTTTCACTCTCTCTCCCCATCTCTCTGCTTCTGTCAGTGCTCATCTGTCTTTCTGTCTCATTCTCTCTGTCTCTCATTCTGTTTTTCTTGGTACCTTTTACTGTCTCTCTCTGTCTGCCTCTCTTGCACTTTTTCGTTATCTCACTCTTTCCCTCCATCTCTCTTTCCCCATCCCTCTCTTTTGTTTGATTAATCATATGTCTCTATATCTCTCTCTCTCTGTCTCTCTTTCTGTCTCTCTTGGTCTCTCTGTCTGTCTCTCTCTTTGTCTGTCTCTGTCTCACTCTTTCTTTATCTCGATCTCCCCATCTCTCGCTTTCTTTTGACGTTCCTCTCTCTCTCTCTCTCTCTCTCCCAGCTCTGTCACTCTGCCTCACTCTCTTTGTCTTCCTTTTTGGGTCTCTTGGTCGATCTGTTTCTCTCTTTCTCTCTCTCTCTTACACTCTGTCTCTCTGTATCATTCTCTTTTCTGTTTTGACGCTCTCTTAAAAGCCATGCAGCCCTGATGGGGACTTTTCACTACTCTCTCCTTTCCCAAAAATAAAAATAGAATTCAAAATCACAGCGCTCACCCTTATCTCAATTACTGTCTATCCCAACTATATTTTTGTCTATTTCTTTTTTTTTTTTTGTCTATATCTTATCAATTTCTTTTTGAGTCAGATACAATTCCCACATTTAATTTATACTCTGGGTTTTCTCTCTTCCCTCAGTTAGTACTATTTGCCTTATGCAGCAAAATTCACTTTTCACAAGTTAACTGAGCTTAAATAAATTGTACTGTAGTAGGAATGGCCATTACTGATTCTTTTCCACTTGAGCAGTTCATAGAGCTAGAGCAGTCATCATTTATGAGAAATACATTTCTCAGCCAGTGTTCATAGACAGGAAATCTATACCCAGTGTTTATGTTTTACACCATTATAGACCAGTAAAAAACCTACCTCTAGATTTACTTACCTAATAATAGCAAAAGCAGCCGTTATGGGGTTTGCACTGTTGGAACTGAGTGCAAAAAAATCTAATAAAGTCTGATTGATTGATGGCACCACATGTACAGGAAACCAAGAGATTATAAAGATTATTATAACCTTTAGAGACCTTTACCCCACCAGGCCCACAGGCAGAGACACGAATCTACAATGAGGCCCTGATTTACTAAGTTCACAAATGATGAGTACTAATTTGATGTTTAAAATTGATATATTTCTTTAAATATCCATTGTTAAAAGCGCTATGCATGAAATGAATGTGGGGGGAACGGTTGCTTAGTGGTTAGCTCGTTTGCCTCACACCTCCAGGGTTGATGGTTCAAGTCCCACCACAGCCCTGAGTTTGCATGTTCTCCCCGTGCTTTGGGGGTTTCCTCCGGGCATTCTGGTTTCGTCCCCCAGTCCAAAGACATGCATTGTAGGTTGATTGGCATGTCCGTAGTGTAGGAATGTGTGTGTGTGATTGTCCCCTGTGATGGATTGGCACCCTGTCCACGGTGTACCCTGCCTTGGGCCAGGCTCCCTGCGACGCAGTAAGGATAAGCCGTACAGAAAATAGATGGATGGCTGGAGGGATGAAATGAATGTGCAAATTAGAGTTAGAAAACAATATGTAAATGATGTGTTTGCAAATATTATTTGTTCTTGATAGCCGTGACTAGTTCGGATCAGTCTAAGTGTCCAATTGAAACTGTAACACTGTCTTACATTTTATATCAAAGTACTGTTCAAAATTATGATATGAATGTAAAATAAACGCATGTAGACAGGAGTAGATATGGACCTTGTGTAAAAAAAAGTGCACATTTGTTCATGGGAAATGGAATGACATTCTTATCAAAGGCTGCTATTTAAATGCTGTTAGCATCGAAGGTGTGAATGTGTGGCGAATAACTAATGCTACCAAATTAATAATGTCAGCTTTTTGAGAACCTTTCCAATTGTTTTGAGACACTGAGGCATAATTTATTAAACAGTAAAATGCTATAAGACTTAGTAAATGATATCATTTTGCATTCAACTGACAGAAATGGGCTTCTGCATATTTAATACCTGCCCTTCAGTTTTTTTTTTTATTTCCACATGCAGACTTTGTTCCAGATGTTTTAGGCTGTACTAAATCAAACTGTATATCCCATTTCAATTTAACACCACTGTGTATTTTGCACTTGTATGTAGAGACACCACATATTCGATATTCATTAGGGCACAAATGCAGAATGGACAATACTCACAATTTTGGTCAAGTGAAAGTCCTCCATCGAGCCTGTTAGTAAATCAGATTGCATATTTTTTTGCTTGTATTTCAGTTTTGCATGTATTTTTACACAGGAACTCAGGGCAGACATTAATGACACCTTGCTAATATTGTGTACTAAACGCACACCAGAAGTGTGTTAAGCTGAAAGATGCTAGCATTTGTGAAATTCTTGACACTCAATTCAGCATGTCAGGCTGATCTACTTTTTTATCTTTCTCACTTACACATTGTCTGAGATCTCTGAATAATGGAGAAATCAGTGGGGTTCAGTGGAATCCTCTTCCCCAGGGTCTCGTATCTCTTTGCAGCCGGATGAATGCTTTGCCTCCCCTGTCTTGCTCCCTCGTGATATGGGTTGCAGCCCCACTGTGGCCTGGCAGTAATCAGGCATGAAGGTTTTCTCAACATGAGGCTAATTAGGATTAAATGAACTAGAGAGGAACTGGCTAACAATGAAAATAGTGAAGACAGCAAGGGAAAAAATAGAACATAAAGAAAAGACAGAAAAAAAGGAGAAGAGGATAATGAGGGTGTGGAAATATAGTGCATCTGAAAATGTTGTTTTTAGGCTACTTTCATTCTTCTTTAAGCATTCGAGTGCTCTCATAGGTGCTTTAATATGCAGATAGTATCGAAGATCTCATATGAAGCCCAGTTTGGACTAGCCTGTGTGTATTTCTGATGTATGTGTTAGAGTCAGGATTACTCAGACTCCTTGCATACCTTCATAATCTCTTCACAAAATCCTATGACACATTACTAATTAAAGCCAGGAACCACAGGCGAAAAATGTGTGTTTAGTATGTGGTTAATCATACCATATGAAGAAGTTGTGACAGGTTAAAAACTACACTGAAATAATTAATTGGTAATCAGACCTTAAAAGTACAAAACTCTACTATGTATCAAGACTAAGGACATGCTCAGTTAAACTACAAGGAGTTTATTTAAATTCACTATGAGAATATAAAAGATTTTCAGTAAAAACTGCTAACTTTATATTTAGCTATTGGGCACAGCCCATTTGTAAGTGATGTATGCAAAAGAACATAGGTACAGCTTGGCCATTATGACATAAACCTATTTTGCTCATATGTTTTTGTATGAAAACTGATTTTGGTTTGCAGTTTTCATGCTCCTGGCTGGCTCACCAAACTGGAATTTTTATTGTTATAACTGTCAGTATTTTGTTATTAGCCAGTTTTTAATTAACACATGGCTAGTACAATATATATGCTTTGATGTGTTCTTGTAAATAAACAAACATTAGATTTAGAAGATTCTGCAGTGATATTTATTCGTTTTTTTTTTTTTTTTTTTTTTTAAGTCGCACAAGCTGAAAGTACTGGTAATTTACATTTTGGATACCAGGATAAAATTTATTACATTTGGAAACTCTGCTAAGCTGAAAAATGATTAAAGTTATGTAATTGTTTGATTTCTTACCATAAGTTCATAATAATGTGTTATATAATAATATGCTCAATTGTTTCATTAGTTATAGTATTACACTTAAAACCTGTTGTGCAAGTTGACTATGTATCTATTTCTCACTCCTGGCTGGCTCACCAAACTATTAGGTTGTAGATTTATTGTTTTTGCTAGGTCAGCAACCTATCTGTCTTTTGTTTTAGACAGGTTTTAAATATGAGTTGTACATATTGCACTGGGTACATTTGGAAATGGTGCTGAAAATGTTCTTATGTATTTTTTAATTCTTACACATTATTCTTGTGACATAATGTGAAATGGCAGGTGATATGCTTGCAATAATGTTTCAGCAGTCTGTGACTGTATATAGTTGAAAACATGGCATATGCGCTAACCTTGTGTCCTTTGTTAGATTGCAATTTTCTAACCTCCTGGCTGGCTCGCCAAGCTGTTAGATTGTAGATTGTAGACATGTTTTTTTCATCTGTTTTTTGTGTGTGTTTTTTTTAATTAAACAATAACAAGATGAAAGTTTATATGTATGTGGAAACATAATAATTTCATGTTACCATACATTTCTTTCAGCAAGTCGGTTAGGGCATTTACTTTTAATCACATCAGAAGTAATTTTAAAACAATCACTTTAGTCGACTGATTTAATTCAACTATATTTTGCTATATCTTTTATGGCATTTGGTAGATGTCAGAATTCCAGTGGGTCAAAAGTCTAGATACACCAAGATGACTGTCTCTTTAAATAGTCTGGCAGATTCCAGAGATTGATGCAATGACTTTTAAAAGCTTCTGATTGGCCAATTGTCATAATTAGGGGTTTATTGGGAGTGCACACCTGGCTGTATTTAGAGCTAGTGCCTTTTAGCCCTTGATAACATAAAAAAAAAATCCAAGCAACTCAGCCAAGACCTAGTGAAAAAATGTGTACCAACACAAGTCTGGTTCCTCCTTAGGAGAAATTTCTAAATGTGCAGACAAAATGAAAATTAAATCAGTCTTACCTCTCCCCTTCTCACTCAATATTTTTTACTCTCTCATACATTTTAATCAGGATGATTTTTACTTCAAGTCATGGTGTTCATTGTATCAGTAATTTGTCAGCGTTTGAGTGATAAAGATACATGAAAATTCTGCCTTCCCCGCCTCAGAGGAGCCTAAGACTGCCCATTAAGGCCCGGCAGTTAATAAGTGAAATCCTTTTAGACATTATCTCATTGTTTGTTGCATATGCATGTTTTAAAAGCGAGATAGGGAGAGAGAACACTCTTTCTTTTTGCTATTTGTTCTCTACAGACTGGGCTCTAGTCTACAATCTGGCATAGACGAGGGTGTGAAAGACAATTCTGCTTAACACACACTCATGCTCATTCATCCTGTCCCTTTCTCTCTCTGTTTGCCACCCTGTCACTCTATATCCAGTCTACCTAGTTGAGGTACGTTTTTGTCTAAATTCAGTGCACGCTTTACATGTAATCCTTTGAGGTAAAAAGTCAGATAAAAGTTGTGAGGAATGCAAACACGCTCAGGGTTCCCAGGGTAAACGGGTCACTGAAGATGAAAGAATGAATAGATAGCAAATTAGGCTAGTTAGCTGTTACTACTTAGGATTAATACGAGTGTTGTGATGGTTATAGCATGCATGGATTATGAGCTGATTTTTTAGTTTAAGAAAATGAAAATTCTTTAGAAAAAAAGGCAAGTGTGAAAGCATCTGGGTTGGCCTTTGGTAGAATGTAAAGGTTTTTCTTTTCTTATATTTAGGTATCAAGCTCATTCATGCATAAATCTAAATTCTTGGTGAGTTTTTCTTCTCTTTCACACACACAGTCAGTTATATCTTCATGTGTCATATATCTTTGTAGTTCTTGTTCTCTTGCTCATCTTGCTCGTGTCCATTTGTCTTACCTTGTCTCTCTCTGTCTCTTGCTTCACTTGCTTTATTTGCCTGCATGTTTACACTGATGTGTAGTGGCTAGGTGACAATGTAGCTGTCTATTGCCATTAAACCTTGCTAAAACTCGACTAGATGTACCGGGTCAGGCCTGGAGGAATGCGTTTGTATGTGTGTGTGTGTGTGTGTGTCTGTGACTATACAGTACATGCATTTATATATATATATATATATATATATATATATATATAATGTGTGTATATATATGTATGTATGTATGTATGTATGTATACATATCCTACTGGGTCTTGGGGAGCCTGGAGCCTATCCCAGGGAGCATGGGGCACAAGGCAGGGTACACCCTGGACACCCTGGGTGCCAGTCCATCACAGGGCACAATCACATACACATTCACACACCCATTCATACACTACGGAAATGCCAATCAGCCTACCATGCATGTCTTTGGACTGGGGGAGGAAACCCGGAGGAAACCCCCGCAGCACGGGGAGAACATGCAAACTCCACACATGCAGGGCAGCAGCAAGAATCGAACCCTCAACCCTGGAGGCGTGAGGTGAATGTTCTAACCACTAAGCCACCCTGTGCATGCATGCATGCATGCATACAAACATACCTACATACATACATAGGCTTGTTTTCACAGCCGCCATGTGTGGCTAGGAGGGAAAGACTATTAAGTGTTGATGAGTAATCTCCTCTCGCCTCCAGCAAAAGATTTTGAGCTCCCACTTCTGTAACACTTCATGAGAAAATTGTGTGTGTGTGTGTGTGTGTGTGTGTGTGTGTGTGTGTGTGTGTGTGTGTAGATAATTGCCTGTTTCATTCCTCACTAAGGCTTCCTTAAAATAATTCAGATCAAGTTCTTGTTGCTAAATAGATATATAAATATATAAATATTTAATATTTATATAAATATAAATAGATAAATCCATGTTCTATAATATTGTGAGTAATCCACAGTCAGTGCTATGTCCGGGGTATCAGGTCAGAATTGGCAGGAAATTTATGCCAGCTAATCAGACACTTCATCAGACATCATCACACCACAACTTTAGGCATGAAAGAAGTCTGACCATACAATAGCAGGCAAGAACCAGCAGCAAATCAGGAGAGATACAGTGAGAGAATCTAATCTAATCAATTATATGTAATCAAATAATTATGGTTTGATTATAAATGATTATTAATTTAATTATTATCCCCCCCCCCCAAAAAAAATAAAATAAAAATAAAATAAAAATAAAAGATAGACATTTATTTGTTCTCTAATCTGCAGACAAGTTTGTAAATGATGATCAGATTTATCCTTGTTGTCGAAAAAATAAAAAGTAAAAAGCCAGTGAGTGAATGTTTTGCTCGGTGTGTTTCTGTGCATTTTAGTACCTCAATTAATTCCTTTCTACCTTCATCTCTTTCTCACACATCTGACTATGATCATATCTGTGTGTCATGATTTGAAAAAATACTGTCCATCCATGAGAATCCATTCTGAAGTAACACTTTATATTCAGGGGGTATTTCTGGGTATGCGTACAGAAGCAGCGTCTCAGATCGTCCTCTTTATCAGTACTGTTGCTCTTCTGAGTAAAAGACTTCAGAGAAACCAAGCTCTGAATGAAGTCGGTCTGCAAAAGGGCACAGACAAGCATTACTCACTTTAGTACTCTCTCTCTCTCTCTCTCTAGTACTGCATATGCTGCCCTCCACAATCTCTTTTCACAGAGAAGCAGAGGTTATTTACGTTTTGAAGCTGGGAGAACTTTCAGTGCTTGTGAAGCTAAATGTGAGTTTGGCTCTCGGTAGATGCCTCGTTATGCACTGTTAGGGTTGCAGGCGAATTCTGCAGCATTGCGTCAGGTGGAGTTCTCCGTGGATATCTGTCCTCGTCTTTCCATTTCTGGAATCTGGTGTGTTATTCTGTCAGATTTGTGTTCGTTCCACAGGCCCGTCCATAATTACCTCCATCCTGTACGTGACACACAGCTCTCACTCTTAGCGTATCTGCAGATTGTGGCCAATTACCGTCCCGTCCATATCGGAATCATGAAGACACCCGTCGATCTATTGACTAAAAAAAATAACCTGTCCTTGTTTCAATCTCCATCTCTGAAATAGTCCTGCAGTCAAATATTTTGGGTTTTCATTCTAATTTGGGTAGAAATTGCTGCATCTATTTTTAACTCAGTTGTTCCTTGCTATCAACACACTGGTATGTGTGTGTGTGTGTGTGTGTGTGTCTCCGCAGTTGAGCGATGTATGAGTGTGATGCAGTCAGGCACTCAGATGGTGAAACTGAAGAATGGCTCCAAGGGCCTGGTTCGCCTCTTCTACCTGGATGAGCATCGCTCTTGTATCCGCTGGAGGCCTTCCCGCAAGAGTGAGAAAGCCAAGAGTAAGCACAAACATACTCAATCTTTTACTCATACACAGATTCACACACAGAGGACCTGATTTACTAAAGCTTTTATTGTGTACACCTGCAAAAAAAACAACAGCAAATGCAGGATGATTTGCATCCACAGAAAATGATATCTTTTAAATGAGGAAAAAAAGAAGTTCTGACATTCTCACTCAATTCCACTAACATTTAAAAAAGTTTTTTTTTTTTAAATATATCTTTCTCTTGTCTGCACATTTTTGCTTTTATATAAACATTTTAATAACATTTTTAAACGTCTTTAAGTCACATTAATGAATTAATCACGTGTGCTGGCCTAGGAAAACGCTGCACATTGTGAAATTTTTAATTTTTCCTCAAAGATTCAATAGGCTTTCCTGAGCTGATATAGGTTTCCGTTTCACATGTACATTTCTAGCATTTAAAAATAAATAAATTGTGATATGGATACTGCTCGTGATTGTGATTGTGCTTGCACCCCTAAAATTAAAATATAGATGATGATACAGCTAGTGCGTCTTTGGTGCTTGGATCCCTAAGACGTTATGGCTCCTGCATCTTTGGTGCTTGGACCCCTGAAATGAAAACATGTATGACATTATGGCTGGTGCATATTTGGTGCTTGGACCCCCATTCATAGGCTTTGAAATAGACATGCATATGCCATATGCCGGGCTTAAGCATTACATCTAATGTATGTGACTTAGTGTATGCAGGTATGGTTATTTTAGGCTTTCTGCAGTAAGTTAAGCTGGTGTGAGTGGGTCAGGGATTATCCCATGTAAGTGCTTTGTTCATCATGCAGAGTAGGTGATTCATGGGGTAGATAATAATAATCGCTTCTCTCCATGCTCAGTGAAGTCTTCTGGTTTGGTTGCTGTGTCCTAGCACACATTAGATGCAGTAAAACCCAAATACAGTGACAAGTACTGACTGTCATCTTTAGCTCTCTTTCTGTCTCCCCAGTTCACACTTCATTTTTTTTTTATCTCTCTCTCTCTCTAACTTGCCTGTCTGTCATCACATTTAAAGTCTGTCTGTGCAAGATAAGCCTCTTTGTTACCCTCCATTTACATAATTAAAAAATGACAAAGGAGCAGATTGTGTCCAGCTCATTACCTGCTGAAGGAGGTTGCTTCTGACAGATCTGGTATGAAGGAACGCTCTATTCCACTGATGATGTGTAGATAAGATTATGATCATGTTATGGGGAACCCCCCCCACCCCCCAGATTTTATCAGCTGGTGTGATATTTCAGATGTCACTCAAGAATTAGGTTTATGAAGAGATGTAGTGTAATTACAGAACCTCTGATAAGTCTGTGATAAGATTTTGATAAAGATGTTCTGCCGGAGGTGTATAAGAGAGAGACCGAGAGAAAGCGACAGTGCGTGTGAGAGGGAAATGCAATAAGATTCATTACACACTTATATTGTCTTCAGCAGAGGAGTGAAAAATTGGGCAGGAGAAAATAGGATGCCGGTTTGTGTCTGTCCAAATATTTGTTTACCTTCATTGATAGAATCTGATATCTTCATTACAGACGACACATTTCTACATCACCTTCGCCCTTTCTGCAGCCAATGCGCGAATCGTACACTCAAAATAATCTTGCACTTATTGTAGTTACAGTTTGCTTTCCAGCTCGTAAGTCATTTTAATGTAGATTGCGCTTGTAGATGTGTGTTGATGTACTGATGTACTGATTCGGACATGGCCTGGTCACTGTGCTCTTTTTCTCAGTCACCATTGACTCGCTTTACAAGGTTACCGAAGGTCGACGGAGTGATATCTTCCATCGGCACGCCGACGGGAACTTCGACCCCGGATGCTGTTTCACCATTTACCATGGCAACCACATGGATTCTCTGGACTTGGTGACATCCAATGCAGAGGAAGCAAGGACGTGGGTGACGGGACTCAGATACCTGATGGCGGGCATCAGTGATGAGGACTCATTGGCCAAAAGGCAACGAACCCATGACCAATATCCTTTATATGAGTTGTGTGGATGGGTGGAGGAATGGAAGATCTAGTTTTCTGATTGGTACAGGGAGGTTGTATTTCAGCAGTTAAAATTCTGAATTTATATTCAGACCATAAGGTTGTGAGTTCAAACCCGGTCCCAGTGTAAGGCCCTTATCCTGTATGCTTGGATTGTATACTGGTTCACTTGAAACTTACTTTGGCTGATTAGCGTTTAACAATTTGACAAATGGATTGTAATGTGTGAACACTTACGATATGTTTTTCACCACACATCACTGTACTACCTTTCTCTACTCACCACCTGTAGGTGTTTCTATGATATTCCGATAGGTTCGGCTATGGCCACTGTTATGGAAAACAAGGTAGCAGTATTGGACTTTACTGAACATGCAGCTGGGCAACAATTTAATATGCGGTTGCTATTTTGCATAAATATTATAGATTTACTTGACAGAGGTCAAAAAGCCTTAGCCACACAGTACAGTTATTTGCAACCTTAAACTCCAAAGAACCAAAATTGGCACCTCCTAACCAACATTAGCTACCCTAACTAGCTATCTTTGTGTTAGCTAGATAAGGTAGTTAGCTGAACTAATAAGACCTCTTCAGTAGGAGCTATAACATAGCTAATGTTAAGCTAATTATACATTTAATTAAATACCAGCTCAAGATAACTAACTTTAGGATAACGTGGTATATTGTTAGCAAGCAAGCTAACCACTAGCAAGCTATGCACCATTAGGCACATTATCCTATTTTGTTATTAGAGACAGTTGGTTGAAATATGTAATGCAATACTCTTTTTTCACTGTTGGATGTAACCAGATTTTGACATGCTAGAACCTTACTTGCAAAAAAAGATAATATTTCTGTTCAGGAAAGTCTGTAGTTTTAAGAACTATATATAGAATAAAATGTCAGACTATCACTATGAGAAGTCAACCACGCATAAAGTGAAGTGTATAGTCAGAGCTCATGAGACCAATAATCTGACAGAGAGATAGTCTTTAGGACGTCCAGATTGTGTCTTCTGAGTCTTCTGTCTCCTTTTGTGACTCATGAGCTGAACATGTGTGAAGTCACACACAATATGGCTCCTGACACAGCTGGCAAAACGGCTGAAAGAATCAGATCTGCAGTCCTGTGACACGCTTCCTCACAAACACAACTGAAGCATC
This sequence comes from Ictalurus furcatus, assembly GCF_023375685.1. NCBI lineage: Eukaryota > Metazoa > Chordata > Actinopteri > Siluriformes > Ictaluridae > Ictalurus > Ictalurus furcatus. The sequence continues at coordinate 33,213,279 of NC_071258.1, read as the reverse complement.
CACACATTGTTTCCAAGCTGAAGGGCGCAGGTCCTGGCGTGACTCCTGGTTTGATGGCTAACAGAGTGTGACATGGAGCTAGAAGCTTTTTTGTTGGGCGGCAAACAAGAAGAAAGTATGTATGTCTGCATACAGAAAAACACACATACGCAGACATACACGTAAGGCAAAAACAGACCAAGGATCAAGCATACAGATAAAGTATAAGCACCTGCTCCTTCACTGAGTGAAGCAAACACACATATTGTTAAAAGCTTATTCAGTCCCTCCAGGATTTTGTGATTATGGGATCGCAGAAATGAACGCAAAATCAAGGAAACGCCGTAATATTCACAGGAGCCTGCAAATTTTCAAAGTTACCGCAGATTTTCCACAGATTTGGGCCAAGATGCGTCATCACAACGTGCCATATGACGTCATCACAATGCATATTCAACCAAAGCCTCCTTCGATTCATGTGCGTCGAACATGCGAATGTACAGCTAGGGCTGGACGATTAATCAGTTATTTCGGTTTTTTAATCCTGTTACTACTTTCCTCTTAAAAACATACTACCGCGTGTGTAGTCACGTGACTCCGCCACGTCCAGTCAGCGGCATGGAAGCAGCATGGAGGCGAACTCAAACGCCGAGTCAACTGAGCAACAGGAGCAGCTTGTACCAAAGAAAAACGCCGTGTCTGTCGTTTGGACGCATTTTGGCTTCAGTAAAGAAGAAGTCCAATGTAAACACTGCAGAAAAACCATTTCAACGACCAAAGGTAATACCACCAATCTGTGGTGCCGCACAATCACGTTACCGAATATGAACAGTGCATTTTTACGGCTCAAAAAACCAGAGTGACTGACAAGCGCCCAGCAACAAGTGCCTCCACAAAGCAGGTGTCGATAACACAAGCGTTTATAAATGCTACACAATATGGAAAGGATTCAAGAAGATGGAAAGAAATAATTGACGCCATTTGTTACTACATCCTGAAGGATATGGCTCCCATAGCTACAGTGGAGCGCAATGGGTTTAAAGATCTCGGTAAATCTCTCCACACAAGATACACCGTGCCATCGCGACCATATTTTCCCCTAAACTGGGGGAACACGTACATTTCTGCCCAACATGTTCAAAACATGTCATGAAAAGATATTTAAAATATTCGTTTACAGGAGATGCAAGTTATTATTTTCTACTTTCCACATTGCATTATTTCAACTAATATTTCTTCACAAGAGATACGAGTTTTCACGTGACAGAATTTAAAACTTATTTTGTTTGCAAGAGATGCAAGTTATTTATTTTCTCCTTTTTTACATTTTTTTTAGGAAACTTGCTTTTTACGTTAAAACGGATATGTGAGTTTTTTCCACAAGACGTTTACATTTCAAGCAATGTGTGCTTTGATTTCAATTTTTGAAAATATTCACTAAATAAACATAAATAGTTTGCACTCTTTCACTAGAAACAAATATCCCAACTTTAATAGTTGAGCATATTTACAGTACAAACCTTGTCAGTGAACTATGAGGGCAAAAAATCCCCCCCTCCCCCCCCCCACCAAAAAAAACCAACCAAAAAACAAACAAAGACAAAAATAATCGTTCATTAATCGTAATCGAGGTAAAATGTTCAATTAATCGAGATTTTAATTTGAGGTCATATCGTCCAGCCCTACGTACAGCTAAAAGGTCTCGTTTACTACCAAACAAAGACATTGTGCAAAACAATTTCGTGCAATTGCGATTTCGCCAATTCAAGTAGTTTTCCGCAAAAAAAAGCTCCGCACATCGCATCACAAATTTTTTAAAAAGCTGCAGCAAAATTGAGCATTTTTTCTCCTTAATTTCGGAATTCTGTAAGGACTGCTTATAATACAAATACCTTTGTTGGAAGACTTCATCAAACGGTTCTCCATAAATATGTTTCACATGAAGCTTTGACGAAAGTCAACAGCTACCCATAGACTTCTATTACAACAAGTACAGATTTCTTAAAATTCTCGTGCATACTTTACACATATGGTAGACAGGAAAGCTAATAAGGTTTATCAACACAGAATATTCCTTTAACTTGATTTAATCCTGCTTGCTCTCTGGACTGCTTCGAATCCTGCTATGAGAACTGAAATATTTATTTTCACACAGCCCACCTTGTCTTTCTGAATGTCAGATCTTTCACTTTTCTTCACGTACACACCCACGCAATCTCCTCTGCTTGTCTTTCACGCTTCCAAATCATGTGAACAAATCTACAGCAGATGGATTAAGTAAACATGAATGAAGTGAAGCATTTGCTTTGAAAGCAGTAAGATGTAAAATCATGACACGGTTCCTTTGCCCTCATAATCCAGAGCATGAGCTGCATGTAAGGGCAAGGGAACATTAAAACCCCCCTCAGCAATTGGGATAATGCATTAGAAGAGAACTGGATATATGCTGGAATTGTGAGGATGGGCTTTCTTTACACACACACACACACACACACACACACACACACACACACACGCGCACTCTGATCTATATAATTTATTTAGACAGCACTCTGGGTCAGGCAGTGGTGAGACCTCCCTGAATCCATTAAGGTTGTTGTATTCGAGAATAAAGAGGGCAGGGGGATGAGCTCATCGTGTAGTGAAGCTAACTGGGTTTGTGACACAGAATCTGCACACTTGCCATGCACAATGCTTCACATAAATGCTAATCTGAAAAGGCAGCAGGTCACACTGTTATGTTCACCAAGCATGTGTGCAACAAATCAGTTGAAATCGTTCCATAATTGCTACACTGCCTAGCGTACTGACGGCGTCATTTTTTTGATTTTGACATACACTCCATGGCCAGGAGTATGTGGACAACCTGACTATCACACCCATATGTGACCATTCCAAAATCATAGGCATTAACACAGAGTTGGTCCCCTCTTTGCTGTTATATTAATTGAGGCAAGACGTTCCACTAGATTTTGGAGTGTGGCTGTGGGGATTTGTGTCGATTCAGTTAAAAGAGCATTGAGTGAGGTCAGGCACTGAGGAGGCCTGGGGTGCAGTCGTCGTTCCAGTTCATCCCAAAAGTTTCCGATGAGGTCGAGTTCACGGCTCTCTGCAGGACCATAGAGTTCTTCCTCTCCAAACTTGGCAAACCATGTGTTCATGGAGCTCAATTTGTTCACCGGGGAAGTGTCATGGCTGGGACAGGTTTGGGCCAGTGAAGGGAGATTGTCATTCTAAAGAATTGTGTGCTTACAACTTCGTACTTATTTGCATGAATAATTAATATTAATAAGGTTCTGTATATTTTCCTCATGTAAGGTGTCTTTCATATAAGATTCTTATAAATAAAGTAAATATCCCTGGCATTACAGCGCGCTCCTAATTTGTTCCCCCAGTCTCCCTTTTAAAGATCTCTGTAGACGGTAAACACTAGAAACCATTATGATTGAAAATGACTTCTTTCCTTAACGGTGAGTGAAAGTGGATGAAGCAGACATTTGAGGAGGCTGACAAGAATGGAGATGGGCTTTTGAACATTGATGAGATCTACCAGCTGCTCCACAAGATGAACGTCAACCTGCCCCGTCGCAAAGTGAAGCAGATGTTCCAGGTAAAGGAGCGGAAACTTATTTGAAAAGAAAATGTGCTTAAGAAAGAATAACTGTCACCATCAGTAACTTTTTCTGACATGTTCAAAAGGAAGACATGTTTAAGTGCCTAAAACCTCAATACCCTTGGCAGTGATTTTTTATTTTTTTTTTAATTATAGCATAATAATGTGTATTGCAGGCACTACATGTATAATTCAATAATGTACAAGATTACGGATTACATAATACCACACGTTCAGTAATGTTATTTTTATCTGTGTCTAAACCACTTAAAATCCCTTTGTCAAAAATAGCATAGGCTTTATTATTATTATTGATTGGTCAGAAGGTGTTTCTGTAGTAACAGATCGTGCATGGTGGCTTAGTGGTTAGCACGTTCGCCTCACACCTCCAGGGTCGGGGATTCGATTCCCACCGTGGCCCTGTGTGTGTGGAGTTTGCATGTTCTCCCCGTGCTGCGGGGGTTTCCTCCGGCTACTCCGGTTTCCTCCCCCAGTCCAAAGACATGCATGGTAGGCTGATTGGCGAGTCCAAAGTGTCCGTAGTGTGTGAGTGTGTATGTGATTGTGCCCTGCGATGGATTGGCACCTTGTCCAGGGTGTACCCTGCCTTGTGCCCGATGCTTCCTGGGATAGGCTCCAGGTTCCCCTGCGTCCCTGAAGGAAGGATAAGTGGTATAGAAGATGGATGGATGGATAGTAACAGCTTACTTATTTGTATGCCAGACATCTTTAATTGTTGATATGATGAAGTTTTCTGTTGGGAGACATTTATGGAAGGAGTCTCCAGTGTAACAGTCAGAGGTAAACCTATAGCTGTAAGTTTTCTGATACAGAAGTCTTCAGGAGACAGTTTAATGCTTCACAGGTTCTTGTTAGCATGACAAGCTGCATGATTTTGGCCGCATTTACTTCAAGAGAGAGAAAAGAGCGTGTGAGAGATTGATGACTGATTATAGCTGCTTTAACACACCTAAACTTGTCTTCCCAACTTCTGCAGTTTATTCCAAGGCCGCTCTGATTGCAGGACTCCAGTTGTTTAACTGAGACCACGTATCAGATGGGAGGGAGCTTAGCTTCAGTCTGATTACATGCGTTTAGTATTAGGTGGAAGGTTAAGGATAGGTTTATACTCGTTTTAACTATGTGTGTGCACGCAAGATGGCTACAGCACAACTGCCGTAACAACTGTGACAATATCGCTCACTTTTTTCCTCGACCCTCATTATTGTTCAATTTTTAAATAAGTGCACCTTTGTTTTTGTGTGGTAATTCATAACTCACTGGGAACAAGGCGTTACTGGTCTCATTGAGTCTTATTTTCTTTAAGGAAGAAATCGGGAGATACTGAAAGAAAAGGATAGAATAAGAGAAATACTGGTTGAAGGGTAGAAATACAGAGGATGGGAAAAGTGGTAAATAGGAGGTACGAGGCAGAGAAGATGAAAAGTGATAAGGGGTAATAAGAAAGGGTGGAGATTTCACTGGATTTCAAGCCCAAGTCTTTTGTTCTGTTAGTGGCACAATGTTCTGTTGTCAGTCCGACTCGACCGGTGGTCTGACTCAAGAACATGCCAGCTGACAGAGTCAGATATCTGCTTTTTGCTAAATCTAATGCCAGATAGCAGGCAGAGCTTAGGTTTTGTTGGCAGAGGTGAGCTGCTGGATTTGCTGTACACATAAATGCTTGGGCCCCGATCCTGCCTAGGATAAAGCGCTTACTGAAGATGAATGAATGAATGGAAAAAAATTCAGTTACATTGGACATGGGAAACTAGCATTTTACACTGTTTACTGGCAGGTACCACACCCTAATGGGCAAATCTTTACACACACACACACACACACACACACACACACACACACACACATATATATATATATATATATATATATATATATATATATATATATATATATATATATATATATATATATATATATTTAATTACACCTTTACAATTACAGAAATACAAATGAAGAAGTGGCCAATTATATAAGCACACATTTGCTTTTCATAGAAAACTTTTTTTTTTTTTAATCACCTGTAAGCTAGTAAATATTCTGAAAAGAATATTTTTTTACCCAGATTTTTTATTTCATTTTTGTAATATCACATCAAATGATCAGTTACATATGGTATGTAATAGTTTCAGAATATTGTTCAAAATACACACACACACACACACACATATATATATATATATATATATATATATATATATATATATATATATATATATATATATATATGTGTGTGTATATATATATATATATATATATATGTATGTTTTGATTTTTGCTTATTGTTTATATATATATATATATATATATATATATATATATATATATATATATATATATATATATATATATATATAAACAATAAGCAAAAATCAAAACATACAGAATAAAAACAGTCAATGTCTGTCTTTGGACTTATGAAAGACTGTGGATGTTCCTCCACATGTTCCTGTGGAGCCTTCCTCCTTTGAAAGCTGCAAAAAAAGGCTCAGAGAAAACATATTTTAAGAAAACATTACAGCAGTAACCAAGAGAATCTCAGAAAACTGGTAAATTTTCAGTGTTACAGCATATAAGAAAGTGTCTATACGTGGACCAGATCATTTTATGTTGCTGAAAATAAGATTTAACACAATATAGGACTCAATATGGATAGATTTAGTCAAATGAATGAAAAAAATACATCAAGTATACAGTAAACATCATTGCAAATGTTTGTTTTACAACATGTGTCATGTCTGATGTTACAGGAAGCAGATACAGATGACCAGCAGGGAACACTAACGTTCGAGGAGTTCAGCGTGTTCTACAAGATGATGTCTTTAAGGCGAGACCTCTTTCTGCTCCTCATGTGCTTCAGCGAGAAGAAAGATCACCTGACAGCCGAGGAGCTTGGCAACTTCCTGCGGGTGGAGCAAAAGGTCAGAAGTTAAGCATGTATTATTTCCTGATTTCCATTAAACTGAAAGTTAGTTGTGATAAGTTGGCCAGTCCATTACGCAGACTGATTCATTCACTATAGGTCATTAAACAAGAGCAAAACTGGCTTTCCATCCCTACACCACCCCTTCCATGCATCGATCCTTGCGTCTTTCTTCAGTTTAATCTGGATTATTCTTTCTATGTTTGTCTCCTTTTACTTTTAAAGAAGACTATCTTAGACTAATTGCTTTTGCAGGATTCTTTTAACATATTCTGTCTCTTCTCTTTCTGAGTCTTGAGTTCCATTAGCCCTACATTTTTGGAGGTTTTCCAATACACACACAAAAACAGGTCTTTGAGCCGTCACCCAGCTGCAGCCACACACACAGAACCCATTGTGATTTTAAACTCGAACTCCCTCTCTGTCCCTGATCCTGATCACCTTATCAGAGAGAGAGAGAGAGAGAGAGAGAGAGAGAGAGAGAGAGAGAGGTGTTACACTGTGTGAGAGTGAGGAAGAGAAATGAAAGAAAATTATCCGA